>NC_053117.1:28663047-28748047 GCF_010015445.1 Perca fluviatilis
AATGCTACAGACAGTCTCATACATTATCATATACAACACGTTCAAGTTCAGAGATCCACACAGCCATTGCTAGGCAGAAAAGGCATGTGTTGTGTTTCAAGCTTTTCACTTTACTTCATCGCCATCGTCAGAAGCAGAAAGAGTTGTTAGGAAACAATCGCTAATATATACCAGATGCGAAGCTGATTGCTACGTTGCAGCAATTAGTCAGATGATGTCACAGGCCAATGTTAATATTACCAAGGAGCAACACATATATCGACACCCAATATTCACAATGTGTAAACGACTTTAGTTTCATAGAGGCTTTCAGATCACTGTTCCAATAAGAGTTATGCTTAGGAAGTAGGATGATGTACTATAGGATAGATCTATATTTACTTTTACTTTTTGGCATGGCTGGTTTTTATTAGCTGGTGTCTCTACCTTCTCCTGATGATGGTTGTCAAATAAAACTAAAATCTTAATACAGCAAATGGTTCTCTGTATTTTTTTCTAGCGACTTAACTCTTCCACATTCCTGCTTTATGTCTGTTTTCTTTTACAAACCATTAATGAATGACAGATGGATTATTCGTCAATTTGCAACAAATAACATATGTAAGATATATTTTCATTTTCGATTGTGTTTGATGCTACTCTTTATTTAAGCCTTATTAATCCAGACAACGTAGACTAAATATACTGTGTGTTCTAAAGCAGTGCTTTTCATTTAGTCCTCTATTCATCCAGCCATCCTCAATACTCATTGCTAATCGCATTTTAAAAGTTGACGAATCTGACACACAGACAAACACATCCAGAAACAATTTGCCTTCACCTGAATTGTTGGAAACGGGATTGTGGTACTTTGGCAGGAAACCAGAAACAAGAAGACCAGGGCCTAGATGGGAGTTGCTCGGTGGCCAAGTTTATCAGACTTCAGAGCACTAAGCAGCCTCACCAGAGCAGTTATCGCTGTGCCTTTGAGCATTGACTTAATTAGCAGCTGAGCTCCCAGAGTCATTATCAAGGTGGGGAGAGAGCTTTTGCAATCCCTCTCCCTGCAGATTTGACTCAGTCAGTCTAGGATTTGTGTAGGCTGCCCTTTGGTCACAATCGTGCTGCTCTAACTCTGGAGCCGCCTTTATAAAATAATGTTTTTATTTAGAGTCAAAGAATACTGCTGCATCTCAGCCCAGTCCTTGCAAGGACATATCTACCTAACCCAGTCAGTCAGCAATTGTATAGCAACATTATAATGAGAATACATGTAAATATAGATTTTATTTTGGCATTAAGGCTCTGTTTCATATCACTCCCTGCAAAGGCTAATTTAAAGACAGCAAAAGCAAGAGCTGGGAGAGATCAATGCATCTCCCGAGGGGAAACCAGGAACAAACGGCAGCATTTTAAATAGGCCGCCCAGCTGGTGATAATATGGAAGCTGACGTGACACATCAGCTGATCCAGAGTGCTCCAGTTGTCTGAGTTGAGAAGCTAGAATTCATGGTATTTATTAACACTTTCCAGTTGTTAGAGGTGACCATGTAAGGGTACACAACACCACAAAAATAGTTTATGGTTGCAGATTATAGTCATGTACAGTAGTTGGACTTCATGTAGATTGTTAGTTGGTCCAAACATCTGTTTTGGACACTGTTTTTAAATATGGTCGTTAGCAGATTTAGCCATATATATTGCAGGCATGGTGTTAAAAATCCCATAGAAACATGTTTTTTAGAGGCCTTCTAGAAACTGTGATTAAGATTAAACTGCTGTCACTAATCACATCACAATGCCAAATTAACCCCAAATATGTTGCCTGGTTGACACCAGACCCTTGAGAGTGGGTCTGGGAAAGATTCATTCACAGCTCATTTCCAAAGGGGCGTCACCAACGGACACCCTCAAATGCCTCTGGGTGCAATTGGATAGTCCTTCAACCAATCAGACCATCATCAGCTGTGCTTCGGTGGCCGTCATGTTGAATGTAAAGAAAAAGCTGCTTGCCGTCGCACTGCGCTATCGTCATCGTGTAAAGCCCGCCTCAACGGTTGTGATTGGTGCCTCAATTTGAAAAAATTGGAAATGGGCTTGAATGGGCTCTTGGCCAGACTGACTTACAGAGCAAATCTCAAATTTGCCGGAAGTTCGTCAGGGTTTTCCCAGGCTACCAATTATGTGTTGAGACTGTAGATACTGTGTTAGACGTGTGTGTGTGTGTGCGTGCGTGCGTGCGTGCCTGCGTGCGTGCATGCGTGCGTGCGTGCGTGCGTGCGTGCGTGCGTGTGTGTGTGCGTGCATGCGTGCATGAGAATATGTATAGTACCTTTTTGTTGTAACAGTAATAAGACAAGAAGATCTCCCCCCCAAAGCAACTCAAAAAAGGCAGAACAGGTGGGTTTTGATCTGCTTTTTAAAGGTGTCCACAGAGATCAGTTCATGTGGGAGTGATTTATAAAGTCTGGAAGCCGCAACTTCAAAAGCATAAAACCAAGTACCTTTGATTTTAAGTCTGGAGTGACGTACAACTACGAGCCCTGGGCTGTAGTAACTGTGTAATGTAAGAGGGAGCTTGACCAAGCAGAGCTTTCAAAGTGATAACAAGGATTTTGAATTGAATTCTGAAGTGAGTGATAAAAGAGGGAAATGGAATTAAACAGATAAAAGGAGAACCAAGGAGACAAAAATAAAGAAAGAGATGCAATGAAAGAGAAGCAGTGAGCAGACAAATGGCTCTCAGAGCTGCTAGCTAGCTCGATAAAAGACAGGTCTTAAACTATGACCAAGGTCAACTTCCCTGTTTCCTAGCTCGGCCACACTGACATATTTACACCGCTATTACCACCATCTCTGTGTCTTTGCTGCTTCATCTGTACCCGTCTCTACCTCTCTCAATCTCTCACTCACTGCCACACAACAACACTGCAGCTGCAGGGCAGACATGCATGGTAGAAACCAGTCAGACTGTATTTCAATACTTTTATAGCTTTATTTTAAAATTAAAAAATCACAGTATTCCAATATGTTAAAAGTAGCCCAATATTTCATTTTGTAGCAAGTGAATATACAAGGTAGAAACCCCACCTGCATTTTGCATGTAAATATATCCTGCAGTGGTGCTGTAGATCAGTGTTTTCACCCTTTGTACCTGTGACCCATTAAAACAAAGAAATGTCTATTTGCAACCCAATCAGTTGCAAATGTCTACCAGTTGTGTTCAGGGCCGTAGCTACTATTGAGGATACTGAGATCATGTCCTTAATGTTTTTGTTTCTGGGAATTTGTGGGTTTTACAGTAGCATGCGGGCGTAGTTTACATTCTATAATTTAAATAGGTGCACATACCAACAGTGGTTGGTATTTTTATTATAGATTCCAATATTTTTTTATTTAAATTCAGACTACTTTGTGAACAAAATACGCAAATAAAAGATTTACTATTTTCTACTATATTATAGCCACCAGATTATTATTTTTCCTTGCAGTGTGGAAAATACTTTAAACCATGTTTACCTTCATGATGGGAGTAAAACTTGCAGAGAATATATTTGGAACAGGTGGATAAATAAAACCAAGATAAAAAAACATTTAGAGATGTGTCTGACCGGTAAGGGTCTTTGATGTGAAGAGTCCAAAAAGTAATTTTCATTGCTTTAGTTGAGTTATAGTGCTAAAACAATTATTATACACCCATCAATTCACAAGATGTGAATATGTGATATATACATGTTTGGTGTAGCTTTGTGCAAAGGTTTTTAAAGCAGCCTCAAAAGTTTTGTATTCTCTTTGTTTTTTTATACCAAATATATTGCATCTTAGCAATTTAATTGTTTTTTGTGCTTTTTGTGAGTAAACGGCCCTGAATGAGCCTCCTTATTATCTTAATGTAGCAACTTCTTATTTCTTTCTGTTGCTTGTTTTTTTCATTAAAAGCACATTTAGTTTCCTTTTGTATATAAAAAGTGTTTATAAATAAATTTAGCTTTTCCTCTTCTTTTAACTGGCCCAACAAGTCAGCATTATACCTTTTGCATTTAAGATAAGAAAACAGAAAACAACATTGGTTTTCCCAATAGTTCTAGGAATTAAACTAAAATAAAGAAGTACATACAATGCACAGCAAACAATAGATTCAATCAGTGTATCCTAAACAGCTAACAACTATTTTATACATTTAATTACATAATCTACAGCTGGTATAGCCTTATAAGGGGGCATACTATGAGAAACGATAGTTACGTTATTGTAACTCCAGATTCTATGAGTATAGGCTTCGCCCTCTAAGCCACGCTATGGGTTTATCCCTTCGCGCATGCGCATGCGCGAAGGGATAAACCCATAGCGTGGCTTAGAGGGCGAAGCCTATACGAAATAGAACTACCTTTGTAAAGGCGCGCCATATTGTTCTCACAAGCCAATCAGAGCAGACTGGGATTTTCAGGAAGGGGGCTTAAAGAGACAGGCGCTAGAACATCACATTTTCACACAGAGGGTGAATACAGGTACAGTATGAGAAAAATACATTAAACATAACATTAAAGCATGTAAACTTGTCTAGTAGAACCCCAAAATACAAGTATGAACCTGAAAATGAGCATAACATGTCTCCTTTAACATATTTCTTAAACTTACACACACATACCAAAAACACACACAATTAACACCATCTCCAAGGAGCTCAACAACAGACACTTTGCAGTCATATCTCTTCATTATGTCTTCATAATTACGGATGTGAAATGTTACACTAATTAAAAACATCAGCTCTCGTCATGATATATGGTGCCCCATTGTTTGTCAGCTTTCTATTAATAGCTCGCTAATTGATTTCCTAGTAAGCTAATTGATTGTGAGGCTTGAGGGAGATTTGTTTTGGAAGGTAAATTGAGTTGATTATGTGAGAGTTTAGAAACTGAGACAAAGAGAGAGATGGTGAGAGAGAGAAAATGACATCTTAGTCACACAGGCAATTAAGACTGAAAGCCTGACCTCTGCTTACAATGACTGATTACAAGTTTAGTTTGGAAAATAGCTGTACAGTGTTTATCATATTTACTTAACCAAACTTTAAATAGCAGTCTGCTTTTTAATTAAACTACGTAATCTGCATATTTGTCTATCCGTTCACTATTCCGGGTGGCTGTGGCTCAGTGGTAGAGCGGAAGGTTGGTGGTTCGATCCCTGGCCCTGCAGTCCCATGTCAAAGTGTCCTTGGGTCCCGAGTGTGTGAATGTTCATCTAATGAGCAGGTGGCAGCCTCGGCCACCTGAATGGTGCATGGTTCCTGTACTATGTAAAAGCACTTTGAATAGTCGTTAAGAGAGTTATATAAAAACAGTCCATTTACATCCAGCATCGTGGGGGAAAAAAATGTGAGAAAGATGTGTAAGTCAGACAAACTAGAACCTGAACTCAAGTTAACAATGATTGATTGGAAACTTAATTATGTTGTATACAAAGTTATGTGTAGCAGTTTTAGAATTGAAAGGGAGCACAGCCTGGTTCAGTTCAGTCTGCATTTGGGAAACAATCTCATAAAGGGGTTTCAAAGCAGGGAAAACATATCACAAGATGCCTAATTTTACAAATGAAGTACTGGTTGACAACACGGAATGCTGCCAAACTTCCCATTCTGTTTGTTGCATTTAGTGCTCAAGTGAATATATCACTTTTGAGAAGTACTGCTCAATTAAATCCACACTGGGGAAAAAACTGCTTAATTTCAAATGCTGCCTGTGGGAATATTTTCAGTTTGTTTTCCAGTCATGTAGAGTTCTATTACCATTAGGCCAAGCGAAATGTATTGCAAATGATATTTAAATACAACAGATCGCATTTACTCATTAATGTTAACTAGCATCCACAGTGACATAATAAATGCCACATCATTGTGATTGTTAAATGAATCCTTGTAAACCAGCTTGTTATCATGTAAATGATGCAAACACTGCCATTAGAATATTGCTTTGATTACACCAGATTATCAGGTGTTGTGTACCCTGAGAGTGACCCATTGATAGATAGCAGAGCGGCCATTCCTTCAGACCTATCTCAGTTCCATCTTTCAGTGCAATAACAGTGGCATTAAAGTGCTCCCCAGTGAACTGTGCAACCTTGTTGCATCCGTTGCTGATCTGACTGAGAGTCTTCTGATCCAATTGAATAATGCAATGCCTTTTGTCAAACTCTTGTTCACAGTATGTCATATTGTTCTGATTTGTAATCACTGTCATTGCTTTTGTTCCTGTCTTCAACCGTTGTTGTTTAGCTCACTGTATGAAACCTACACAAATAGTGAGGGCAGAAGGCTCTGCCCAAGTTGTAGTCTGTTCTTCCATTACACAGCTTCCTGTAGTTCAATCAGGAGAGACAAGTGAATGAAGTATGATGAATGTTTATTCTAACAGATGACATGTAATAATTAAGTCTTGGCAGAAAGTATTTGGCGCTTAGACTCTACAGAGAGATTTGTAACTGAGGGGCGTCATACGCTGCAGCAAGATAAATCCTTCCCCCATGGAGTCCAGTCACCGGTGGCCATGATGGCTAATGATTCTGATGAGGCTGATGGAGCTAATGAATCTGCTTTGTGGTCAGGGGGAAGGGAAGGGGCACTTTGCTATTTGCAACAGTTTGCACTGTAATGACAGCTGACAGCAACAGAGAGACAGGATTTCAATAGCGCAACAGCCTTGAATTGTGCACAAAACAGCAGCATTAATGTACCAAAGGCATAGAGAGAATCATATTTCAACAGAGGCAGCAGCAAAATGATAGGCTAACAATGTACGTGTGTCGCTGAGCTATTGGATAGATGAGAGCTGAAGTGACCAGCTGATGAGAACAGCTGATAACATCATTGACAGCCATGGACAGGACAGCAAGGAAAAATTAGTGATCATGTGTGAGAAGATTGAATGCAGATGCAAAAAAAATAAAACTACAGGCCTAAGCATGCAAAAGTATAGTTTTCCTGACTGAACTTGTGCTATAGCTTCATTAGTCTGTTTTTCTTTCCCCTTTCTGTCTTTGTCTCTGACTGTCTGTCTCTCCTCCCTAAGTGGATCCCTCCAAGGTCTTCTAAATATTCCCTTTGTGCTGTTTTGGACACTTCACTAAAAACCAATCTATTTATAGCAACTGTCAAACATCTCACCTTGGGAAGAGAGAAGTGTAGCAGAGAAAAGGGATGAGAGGATATAAATAAAGAGAGAGGGAGGGCACAAGGAGAGAAAAAAGAGGAGGTACAAAAAAGAGGGTGTTAGCCTGGGTAAACCCTGACGAACTTCCGGCAAATTTGAGATTTGCTCTGCAAGTCAGTCTGGTGAAGAGCCCATTCAAACCCATTTCCAATGTCCTCAAAATTGAGGCACCAATCACAACCGCTGAGGCGGGCTTTACACCAATCACAACCGTTGAGGCGGGCTTTACGCGACGACGATAGCGCAGCGACGGCCCTGCCGGCGACTGAACATGTCAGGTCCAGACTGACGACGGCACGGGACACACCGAACAGATTTGCGTCACTGACCTCGCCAGACTGTCTAACGGCCGATAATCGGCTAAGTGTGTCCCGGCTATTACATTCAACATGACGGCTACCGAAGCGCAGCGTCACCCGGATCGTTGGTCTGATTGGTTGGACTATCCAATACGCCCAGAGGCATTTGAGCGGTGTCCGTTGGTGACGTCCCTTTTGGAAATGAACTGTCAATGAACCTTTCCCAGACCCACTCTCAGTTACAACTGAGAAGGGTCTGGTGTCAACCAGGCTAAGAGGGTGTACATATCAAGAAAAGAATAGAGAAATACATTGGGCAGGTTGCTTGTTCTATGTGAGCACATATCAGAGAGTGTGAATCCTGTGTGTGTGTGTGTGTGTGTGTGTGTGTGTGTGTGTGTGTGTGTGTGTGTGTGTGTGTGTGTGTGTGTGTGTGTGTGCGCGTGCGCGTGCGCGTGCGTGTGTGCGCATATCATTTAGCGTTGTTGCGTTGTTCGCCAGGTCCTCATTTCCCACAAAGGCCATGCATGAGCAGGCAAGCGGCTGGTCCCTGGGGACGATGACAACGGCAGTTCCATTGTTGCCGCAGTGATATATTGCTAGGGAACCCCTGGGGGCAGGAACCACTTATTTAGACATCAAATTAAGGCTGAAGACGCGCACACACACTCACGCACGCACGCACACACTCACGCACACACACACATAGCGTCATCATATGTGCACACATACAATATGCTTCCTCAAGCAAACATACACACAAACTGATGCTGATTTACTGGGGGTGCATGCACACACACAAACACACACACACACACACACACACACACACACACACACATGCACAGGGTATCTGCAGGAATCTGAGTAAGGATGCAGAAGCATTGCAGTGACAAACCTAAAATCTGTGGTTAATGCTTGTTTTTCCCTGTGGTTCCTTGATGCTTAATGTTGTATAAGCTCTTTTAAATGAAGCCAAAGCATTTACAACTAGAATGCAGTTGCAGATATTAAATAATCAATAAAATATCTGATATATCTGCCATATAGGCCGAGAGTCAATCAATGTGCCAAGTTAAGTTAGTTCATAAGTTAATAAGTCAATTAATTTGATAATCAAGAGAAAGATACGTTTTGGGTCTTTTAATATTTATTTATTTTTATCTGAGAAATATGATTTATGTTTGTTTATTAACTGGCCCTTGCCCTCCTGTTATTTTGCAAAAAGTGCCAGACTATCCATGCTTTTACAGCATGGATATGCATGATTAATACATGGTTGGTCGACCATGATTGTAGTGGCTTTTAATGGGACTGGATGGACCACGTTTGTGGTCAATCAAGAACTTTATGTCCTGCAGTGAATATTGCTCACCATGTTTATCAGAGTTTTCCTCTTGCTGAGCCAGCCAACTCCTAGCACACAAGTCGCTTGGATAAGATAATTACTTTTTATTTGTATTTGACCTAATGGCTCAAATTCAAACTGTCAGTAAACTATATTTGTTGTTTTACAGTGGTTTCTTGATAAGTGCTGTGAAATGCTGTAATAGAATTTTTTAATAAAAGAGTCTTTCTGAGCCCAAGCACATCTCATAAACTACAATTATCGACTGTGGCCACTATGCCACTAGGCAGCTGCTGGGTCACTCAATTTCATCAAATATACCTCTACTTCCTGCACCTACACAGGCCTCACTATCACTTCATGTGCATGCAACTTTTTTTCTCCCTACAGTTCTCCGTAACCCCTAGACTCCACTCACAGGAATTTAATATTCCATTTCATACTCAGAAACAATTAAAAATCCCTTGCTCATTAATGTTCTACTTCTTTACTCGGCATTTGCTCTTTTCAACAAAAGTATTCTGCTTCTCTACTTATGCTTCATTTAAAAAATGTTCTAGTGCTTTTCTGAGATAAATATTATATCCTGACTCAGTGCTAACCATTGTACTCCTTGTTTGTAATTACACCAAAGTTTCTGTTGTAAACAACAGAACGCTATCAACTGCGACGTAAAATTATAACTTTAAGACCAAGGTATGACCTATATGTCTAGTCAAACATGAAAGAGCCAACTCTTGGCTCATGATTCCAGCTTCTGTCTTTAACAGTGTTGGTCATCTTACTTTAAAAAAGTAATTAGTTACAGTTACAAATTACTTCTCCCAAAAAGTAATTGAGTTAGTAACTCAGTTACCACATTGTAAAAGTAATTAGTTACTCAGCAAAGTAACTGTGACGTTATTTTTTTATGTTCTATAACGCTATTACGTTCTATAACATCTTTAACGTCAAAGATGTTTATATTAACTGATTGAAGAATAAAAACCCTATATACAGTATCACCTGTTGCTGACCCGAAAAAAATGAGCGTTGCTTGTTTTAACAGAGTGGCTCCGTCTCCTTCGCTGGAGCTCACGCTAGCTGCATTTGGGCTTGGGGTAGCAGCAGCAACAAGTGTCGTGTTAGCATGTGTTGATGTGAGGTGCTTCATAAGATTCAAGTTGCTTGAGGCAGACGTGGATAAAGTCTTTTTTCCTGGGCATAGCGTGCATGTTACATAAACATTCTTGCCTTTAATTTCAATGAGGGAGAAGTAGTGCCGGTACTTCCAGTTCAAGAACGCTACCTTTGAATTTCCCTGGCTCGTCGCCATTGTCGCTGTCTTGTGTTTAGTGGTAGTCAGAGCGTGCAGCGAGACAGCGTGAGCACCCAGCCAATCATCATCGCATTTGTAACGGTGTCATCATCCCCATCCCTCCTCTCTCCAGGCAGCTGGTGTGTAGCCAAAGCCTGACACCTCACGCTTCATTCAACCAAGTAACGCACCACTTTACATTCTCAGTAACGATAACGGCATTGCAACGATGGGAAAAGTAATTAATTAGATTACTCCGTTACTGAAAAAATAACACCGTTATACTTAAACGCCGTTACTCCCAACACTGGTCTTTAATTAGCAAAAAGACTCCACTTTCCTGCACAGAGTTCAGAGTTTAGAGAGGTTTTATTTATTCAACATCAAATAAGGAAATATTTACTCAGTATTCCTTTCCTCCATCAATCCATCTCGTTTTCCTTCCCTCATGTTTGAGTATGTTCCTCTTATCTTTACTCACTGACCAATCAATTGCTTCTTCTTCCCACATCACTCTCCATCATATAAATCTCCACATTCAGTCCTAGTGAAAGAGTTCACTCCACCTGCCATCCCTTTAAAGCTGCTGTAGGTAAGATTGTGAAGAGCCAGGACTTTGCCAACAAATTTGAACATCGACAACTACCCCCTTTCTGCTGCAGCCCAAACCGTCTCCTAAGCCCCTCCCACACAACGGAGTTTGACAAAACTGCCGGCATGTCAGACAACATGTTCAATAACTAAACACCAACACAACGTTAACTTTACTCACCAACAGTAAAACGATGCTAACTAGCAGGCTACCGTTAGCCATTTCAGCATCATATCAGACCGACCACTGTGCTAACGTTACTATCATCCTCACCAACCTAGCTTTGTGGACTTTTGACTACTAATAACCAAGTGAAAGATAAATCATTCATCGTAATTATGTTACCTGTTGAGAGGAAATGTGGCTACATCTGCATCGTTCTTCAGATCTTTAAAATCCCGGAGCTCACGCCACCTCTGAAAAGCCACTCCAATATTCACGGAGTTTTGGAAAACTTTTCTGCAGCTCGTGCGCGGGGAAGGGGGAGGGGAGAACGCTCTTATATGCGTGAACGTGCCTGAGCAGTGATTGACAGGCAGATAGACCACCCCTGTGGCCCTGATTGGAGAAAATCGACCGGGAGCGGTGGAATTTTGCCAATGGCACTACAGGCTGTACTTGGAGCCAGAGGAGCTGTCTTTTTTTTTTTTTTACATAATTCGTGTAGTTCTACTGGAACATAGGGTCAGTTTCAGCAAATATGACAGAAAGTTAGTTTTATAAGACTTACCTACTGCATCTTTAAACGTGGTAGATGTGTTAAAAACCTATTTCCATGTGTCCCTTTTTTTCCATCAGTGCACCTATCCATTTCTCCATCATTACTTTCATATCATGTCCAATCAAACATGATCAGCATCAGATGCACAAGTGACATACAGTAGCAAATGAGAGCAATTATGAGATGGACTGAGTGGTAATCAGATGTAAGGTGGTTGGACTCAACATTTAATAAGCAATAACAGGGCTGTCGATGAGAATTTGGGCACAGCGGTTAACAACCGTGAGGTTAATAATACCTGTGTCCTGAAGTGTTAGCACTTGTGAAAATGTGGCCAATCAGCTCACATCAAAATATAGCTTCTTCCAGAGAACCAATGACTGATTTTAGCATAAAATGTGACCTAATGAAAATGACACCTAAAGACAAAACGTGTTAATTACAGAATGAATACAGGCAGCAATGACACGCTCAAAGTCTAGGCTAAAGACACCTACACGTCTAGGGCAAGATGCTTTTTAAAAGGCAAATAAGAATTATGAAAAGAAAAAAAGTCTTCAGGATGTATGATGACACATGACAAGAAAAATAGACAGAGTGAATTTTCTGCAAATTTCTCCTTCAGTCTGCTCTTGTTCTTCTTGTTTGATCGCATTCATCAGTAAAATACAGTCATCTCTAGTTGCTTGAGTAATTCCCAGTGGATGTCTTTCCTGAAATTGAAAATGAAAATTATGCCCCTAGGCCACTGCAGTCGTGTGAGTTTTATGTATGTTACAATTTAATAACAGGTTTCTACTGTTTATTAATCAGGAATGAATTTCCTGCAGAAAAATTGGCAATGTATAACAATTATGTATGGAGTTATTGAAACTCTGTTACACTACTACTTCTACTAAACTCTCCTTCAGACTATTTGTATACTTGTTGCATTGTAGTTTACAGTTGGGAGATAAAGATGAAACATATTGGGAGGGAGAGGTGGGACGACATGCAATTAACAATATAACCACTGAATTCCTACTCTCGACCAAAGCCTGGAACATTTGGGAAAGTGAAATTGTAGTGCACTACAAGCCCATTGTTCTCGTACTACAAAGGAGGATGAAAAGGTTATTCTGATGTGACTTGGGAGGAGAGTGGGAAGGGGATAGGATATGAAAGGCGTGTGTGGTAAATTGACTGTGAAGGTGAGTGAGAGCGCTGAAGAGGTGCATCATCGGTGATATACCCAATAGTGAGTGCACTGATTGGATAATTGGATGACTAGACCTCACCAACGCTGCTCCTGTGGTGAGGTGTGGAAGAATGTGAGGTCAGAAGAATAGTACAGTATGAGATTCTAGAATGTAATCTTAAACTGCAATTATGAGGTGTGTATATTACATGTCAAAGAGACGTACAAACGTTTTAACATACAAAGAGTTTATTTGGGTGAGTTTTCTTTGGTATCTAAATCAACGGTCGTAGGTGTTGTATCCTGTACAGGTTGTAAAGCCATTTGATTTGAGGCAAATTTGACCTGAGCTTCGATTGCATTTTTAATTTTCTCTCATCAGGTCATACAAGGAAAGCAGGAAGAACCGTTTGTTTAATTGACCTTGCAGTTCTTATACTTATGTGGTTTAAGTTTCAAATATTGGTCTGTAGTATATCTTTGGGGCCCTCTACAATGGTTACCAATGCACATCTGGGTTATACAACTTCCCCTCTACCATTTCATGATGAAGCAAGCAAATATAGACAATTACAGTAATGTCTGATTTTTAGAACTGAAATATCTTAGCGTTCACACATCTGCAGCATTGTTTCTCTAGGTGAGTTTCCACACCCATTTCCTTTATAAACTAAATGTGAAAATTATACTTTTTTATGTTGTCAGGTTGTTCATTCAGAAACTTGCCGCACTGATTGTATTTTGGGTCATTTTACAGACATCAAACTTCATATGGGTGATACTGTGTCATTAAGCAATTGATTTTTTTAAGGAGACAATGCAACTGTACTTCCATCTTTCAATAAAAACTGTTTCAGCATTACATTTTTTTATAAAAATCAACTTTGACAAGTGTGAGAATATACTCACTAAAAGCTTAACTATTTAGAATTGCAACGATGAAAGTAGTTATGAAACATGTTGCATCATCAAATAGGAGTGTGCTGACCTTCTCTTAGACTCCACTAAATGGACTTTTTCTTATCAAATTATCAAATTATTGTCAAATTAAACCTTGCGATGCAACTAATGATTTCCTGTTTGTGTCTCCAAAATAGTGTTAATTTTGTCACCTATTTTTAATTTAGTCTTAGTCTTAGTCTTGTGCCAAAAAAATTTCTTAGTCAAGTTTTAGTCGACTAAAAGTCTCATCATTTTAGTCTAGTTTTAGTCAAAAGAGAACTCAAGGTATCTTAGTCAAGTTTTAGTCGACTAAAGTCTCGCCATTTTAGTCAAGTTTTAGTCAAAACATTTTAGTCTTTTTTTAAATAAATTATTTCTGATAACCATTTCAGTCAAATAGTTATAAAAATAAATAAATGCTATATATATATATATATAAGTTATATAAATATTGAGCCTCTTCCTTAACGACAAAAACAACCACTGCATGAGGAAAGGATATTTTACAATAAAATAAATGCAGCACGAAACTGGCGAGGCGTATTTCAAGTGAACGCAACATGTATTGTTTTTCAGACAACGGCAGCTGCAGACTGTCGTACGTCTCGTGTTGGAAATAGAGACAAACCTTTACACCGTTTAGCTGTCAGCATTTTAACTGTGTTAAATCCAACTGCTAGCTAACGGTAGGCTAACGTTACCTGCTGCCAAGTGTAGTGTTAACTAGCGCCCCGTGCAGCGATGTTTCGATTGACTCTAACGTCCGATTAGGAGCATCAGAGAGAAGCGCAGGCTATTCGGTCCGGTAGATAACGGTCGTTAGGGAACTTGTCGGTGCCGTAGCACCGGGTCTCAGTAACAGCTGAATATTCTATCTCATGATGAAAAAGTAGAGACGATTGTAGACGAAAATGAAGAGAGATTTTATCTTAGTTTTTATTTTATGCCAAACATTTTAGTCTCGTCTTTTTTCGTCAACAACAATGCATGTTAATTTAGTCTTAGTCAGCGTTTTTGGACATTGGCGCAGTCTCGTCATCGTCTCGTCTTAGTCATGGAAAAAAAGGTCGTTGACGAACATATTTAGTCTCGTCTCGTCTGACGAAATTAACACTACTCCAAAAGCAATATTTTTGACACTGCAAGAGCTGAACTTCTGTCATTTCCAGTGTTTCCAGTTAGGACTTTTTGAGTTGCATAGCAGTGGTAGGATGAGCATTTTAAATAACGATAGTTACTTTATTGTAACTCCAGATTCTATGAGTATAGGCGTAGCCCTCTAAGGCTACGCTATTGGGTTTATCCCTTCGCGCATGCGCAGTCGTGAAGATTTTCTTTCCCGCCCTTGCGTGCTGCACGGGTTTCAACTACGTCCGCAAATACTGTATAAAAACAGGGCGGACCCGTTGCTCTGCTCCCAACATCAGCTTTTTATTCAGCTAATGCAATAGGAGCAGGTGGCCCGAATCTTAGAGGGCTACGCCTATACTCATAGAATCTGGAGTTACAATAACGTAACTATCGTTCTATTTTGTATAGGCTTCGCCCTCTAAGGCTACGTTATTGGGTTAGGGCGAAGCTGATGTAGTCAATGCCACCTGTGACAGATTCCACAAGTGGAACATAGACTAACTTATTTTCCCTTACTGTCTCTTTCTCTGTCATGTGCCGCCATGGCAACGACCTGCTTAGCTGGCTGAAGGCCCAAGCCGAGAATGCAGGCGTGCATGATTGATGAGGGAAATACATGATTGATAATTATGGGACGCCCAAGTTCCTCCCAGCCACCCAGAGTAGGGGGGGGCAGAAAAAAACATAAGCGGCACATATCGTGATTGTACAATAGTGACAACACATATACATAAAACATACTGTGATAACGCACGCACCGGGCACAATCTGTGGGAAGCCTCCTCCGCGTCGTTGTTATGAGGCGGGGGGAAAAAACCCTGGAGGGAAAAAACCCTCGACCGAAAGGAATTTGTTAAAATTTTGGGTGTGAAAGAAGGGTTGGGCTGTAGGGTGGCTGTGCTCCCGTCCCCTCTGATTGAGAGACAGGACGGCGAGACTGACAGCGCACATAAGTCGCTAACTCGCTTGGCTGATGTCAGGGCAAGGAGTAGCGCTGTTTTTAGAGACAGCAACCTGAGAGGGGCTTGTGCCAGGGGCTCGAAAGGGGGCTTCCCCAGAGCTCGGAGTACCAGGGCCAGATCCCATTGATCCCATGAGAGAGCGCACGGCAGAAATCTGCCGTATGACCCCTTTCAAAAAAAGTTTTACTAGGGGGTGCGCAAAAACCGTTCTCTCTCCATAGCCTTCGTGGCAGGATGAAATGGCCGCGCGTAGGCTTTGACCGTGGATGGGGCCAAGTCGTTATCTACCAGTGTTTGGAGATAAGTCAGTACGAGGGGCAGGGGGCACGATATGGGGTCTGATTCCCTCTCCGTGCACCAGCGCTGGAAAGCGGACCAACGCGCCACGTAACACGCTGTTGTAGAGGGAGCTCTCGCGCTCTGAATGGTGCGCACCACGGCAGGGGGCAAGCCTAACCTCTGCAAGTGTTCCCGCTCAGCAGCCAGCCCCACAGTCACTGGGTTATCACCGGGGGGTGGGCTATCGCGCCGTCCAGCTGTGACAGGGCGTCCTCGCGCAAGGGCAATTGCCAGGGGGGAGCCGCCAGCAGCTGGACCAGCGTCGGGAACCAGGATGCGCTAGTGCCACCAGGATGACCGACAGGCCTTCCTCCTGGATGCTTTCCAGGAGACGAGGGATCAGAGGGACCGGGGGGAAAGCGTATAGGAGGGTTCTGGGCCAGGGATGGGTTGTCCCGTGAGCTCAAGGAAAACCACAAAGCGCACTGTGTGTTTTCTCGTGAGGCGAACAGGTCCACCTCTGCTTCCCCGAACCTGCTCTACAGCTTCCGAACGATAGTGGGATTCAATTTCCACTCTTTGTGAGAGGGTCCCCCCCTCGACATTACGTCTGCCGCCCGGTTTTGTATCCCGGGGATGTGGACGGCCCTGAGGGACAGCAGATGACTGTGAGACCACAGCAGGAGGCTCCTGGCTATTTCCAATAGCCGAGCCGAGTGTACGCCGCCCTGGCGATTTATGAACGCCGCTGCTGTGACATTGTCTGTCTGCACCACAACATGTCTCCCTGCTACCCTCGGAGCGAAGTGCTTCAAGACCTTCAGCACCGTGGACAGTTCCAGGCAGTTTATGTGCGGGAGGGGGGGAGGAGGCCATTCCCCTCCCACCACCTGTGATTCGCACATTCCTCCTCAGCCAGTGAGGGACGCATCCGTGTACACTGTCACGTATGACGTTACTCTGCCCAGGGGAACCCCAGCTGATAAGGTCTGGGGGTTTCCCCAGTATGACAGGTCTGACTGCAGAGAAGGAGGGATAGTCAGCATTCGCCACTTGTGGCGTATGGGGTCGACGCACTGACGAAGGAACCACCTCTGGATTTTTCTCATGTGGAGAAGCCCCAGGGCTACTACCATGTAGCCCGCGGACATCATGCCCAGAAGGCGCATGACAGACAGCGCTGACACCTTTGCGCGAGGCGTGGTGCGCGACAGGAGAGAAAACAGCGCGTCTTGCCTCGGCGTTGACAGCCTGGCCCTCATAACAATCGAGTTTAGCACTATGCCCAGATAAACTATCGATTGTGTGGTTTCTGCCAGTTTATGGCGAAACCGAGTGTCTGCAGGTGGTGCAGGACTATCACGGTGTGCAGCGCCGTCGTTTCCCGAGAGGGAGCCAGGATGAGCAAATCATCCAGATAAAACAGGACTCTGACGCCTTCTTTCCGCAATGGCTGAAGTGCCAGTGAGTAACCGAATGGCAGTCGGTTGTACTGAAAATGAGTCCCTTGAAAAAAGAAGCGCAGGAATTTCCTGTGTCTGGAGATGACTTGGATGTGAAAGTATGCGTCTTTCAGATTCACGGATGTAAACCACTCTTGGTGGCGCACGCATTCCAACACATGTTTGATAGTCAGCATGTGGAATGGACGTACCATGACGCACCGGTTGAACTGGGACAGGTCGAGGATGGGGCGAAACCCGCCTGACTTTTTTGGAGTGAGAAAGTATCGGGAGTAAAATCCCCTTTGACAGCAGTTCCCATAATCCTGACGTCATGGCGTCTGATTCCGCCTGGGACGACACAGTCGTCTCCAACACGCCTGCAAAGCGTGGCGGGGCGGAGGCGAACTGGAGTGTGTAACCCCGTGATATCAGTTTTGACGTCCACGAGTCCATGTGTGTCAGTTTGATCCATGCCGCGCTGTGCTCTGAGAGCGGGCGCGCGCATGTCTGTGTGTTGTTCACAAACATAGCTAGCAGGAAGCGCAGAGCCCATCCCGCCGCTGGGCGAGACGTGGGTAGAACGTGTCGCCCAGCCCTGTCGAAAGGGTGGCGGGTCATGGTCGTCCTCATCCCGCTGGCATAGCCAGGGGGAGGAGGAGAACTGAGCAGCGCTAGATGTAGCGGTATGGCATCTGCTCCCGCTGTCTGCATAGTGAGAGAGCGGTGCAGCTCGGTGACCTGCTGTGTGCTTGTGTGGGGAACATCTGTCATATTATCAGCATAAATTTCAGTGGGAACAAGGGCTGCTCAGTTGAGGGGAAGCTGCTCTTTAGAAAGACTTGAGTGGCCCTTAAAAGGGCCGTTGTATTTCCGATTTCCAACCGTGGAGGGACAGACGTTCCCCGCGCCCCGTCATTGCCACCGTCGCCGCTGCTTGGTGGGTGGCTCCGGGGGCGGGTTAGACCAGGTGGGAGCCGCCTTCATGATTCTTCGGCCCCCGTGAAGCCTGCCGGTCGGGGGCCGGCTGTCGCTGCGGTGGGGCAGGCGTAGGGGCGGAGGTCGAGGTCTGGGAGGGCGCAGCCGGAGCAGATGCTGTGGGGCGTTTCCTCTTATGGTGGTTGGTGGAGCGGTGGCGCTGTTGTTGAGGCACCGCCTTCCAGAAGCCAAGCCGCCGTAGCCGCTCCGCTTCTTCGGCTGCCTGGTGGAGGTGGGATGTGGCTGTCTGTAGACGAGGTCCAAATAGTCCATCGGGAGCTATGGGATCGTACAGAAGCTCACGCCTGACCTCCGTGGGTAGCTGTGACATGTGGAGCCAGATATTTCGCTGGGCCACAGTCTGCCACGCCTGGATCCTCGACAACGCCACCGTGGTAGCCGTGGTGAGGGTGAGGATGGCGGTCATAGCCTTGCTGATCTCCGTGGCTAGCTCCGGAAAGCGCGCTGCGGGTTGGTGGCCATGGCGGACGGCGGCGGAGGCTAGCAAGGCTATGTTGTTTTGCGCGCCCGCTAAGCCCTGGGCGCCGCACACTGGTGAAAGCCGGTCAGTAACGCGGTAAACCTGGTCCTGGGGGGACGGGGGGGTCGGCTTCCGGTGGCCGAAGAAGGTAGCAGGATCGACGCTAGGCTCTGCTCCAGAGGGGGGACCGAAGGGAAGCCTGCCTTTGTGTCGCCATGAACCCGTGTGAACGGGGCATAGCGCGAGACTGGCGCCCTCAGTTTCCCTGGCTGAGAGAGAGCCTCCTCGGAGCCCGTTTGGACGGCGGCTCCTGAGAGCAAATGTCACCACTCAGGAGGCCGCGAGAGGGGGCTGGAGGCTCCGCTGGAAGAGCTATGCCCCTCTGGTCCGCCGCCCTTTTTATGATCTCCGGCAGGTCCATAAAAAGAGCCTTGGTGGTGGAGGGTGGAGCCACCTGTGGCAGAGGGGAAGACCGCTAAGGCGGTGCCCCTGGCCGTTCTGGAGACTGGGAGAGCCGTAGCGGAAAGGCATCAATCCCTGTCTCCAGATCCAGTCCTCCCAGTGGGGAGGAAGGAAACCCGGTGAGAGAGTCGTCGTTCGGGGGAGACGAGTCATCGGACTCGTGCCCGTCGAAGACGCCCTCTTCCAGCGGTTCCAGGGCGTCAACGGTGTCACGTCGGTCCGCCCAGCTGCCGTCCCCCTCTCCGTCGACCTCAAGGGCCAGAAAAGCATCCGCCCGCCGTTGAAGCTCTTTAGAAGGCGCGCAGGCGGCAGGCAGGGCGTCGGAGGTGAGAGCCTTGCCGGCGTGAGAGGCACCGAGGCAGGTCTCGCAGCGGGGGTGGAGGTCCAGCGAGAAGATGTAGCCGGCCTCGCAGAAGGGGCAGAGGCGGACGCCGCTGGAGCTGGTAGTCTTTCATAACCTTCTTCATAACTGCTCTTGCTTGAAGAAAAAGTGGGAGCAGAGCAACGGGTCCGCCCTGTTTTATACAGTATTTGCGGACGTAGTTGAAGTCCGTGCAGCACGCAAGGGCGCGAAAGAAAATCTTCACGACTTTGCATGCGCGAAGGGATAAACCCAATAGCGTAGCCTTAGAGGGCGAAGCCTATACGAAATAGAACCATAGAGCTACAAAAGCATCTCTTTACCTCGACAATATAAGTATTTTCAGTCTGAGTACCCTGGAGTATCATTGCTTTAGCCATACTGTAAATAATTACTATACTGTAAGAATGCAGTAGGGAATTTAAATTGCAAATTTAAGATGCAAAATTCTTATTGTGACTCTTATTAGCAGAGTTAACATAGGAACTAGATCTGAAACTTGATTTGGCACCAGAACCAAACATTAAAGAGTTCTGCAGGGCCCCTAATCATTACAGTGATTCATGCTTGTATACGGTATGTGTTTAAGTACATTTGATTGAATATGCATCCTTACATGTGTTTCTCTGAGACTGAGTTGCAGTATCTGATTGATTTGTTTGAATTGTGCATTTGTGTGTGTCCTTATGTATGATTCAGCATGCGTGCGTGCTTGCATGCATGCATGTGTGTGTGTGTGTGTGTGTGTGTGTGTGTGTGTGCGCACTGTGATTGGCGAATTGAAGTACTGGCAGGTTGGCTGGGCAGGTCTATCAGGGATTCGCTGATTCAGCCTTTCACAGCTTAAAAAAAGAATTAAGGACTGGACAACCCACCCTAAAGCATGCATGCTCATATGGGCACTATCTCTGTCTTCACACACACCTATACACACACACGATTAAAGAAACTGCACACACACATAACACTCACATGCAAGCAGACACACACACCTTTCTAGAGCATACACCTAATGGAAATAGGATTAGATGTAGCCCTAGTTATTACAGCAAAGTGGTATGTAACTCTTAGCTCGCACAGGTCGCACTGTCCTCATTGATGTGTGCGTGCGTGCGTGTGTGTGTGTGTGTGTGTGTGTGAGAGAGAGAGAGAGAGAGAGAGAGGGAGGTGGGTGTGTCCCTGCAGTCTGTATGATGTTATTTCTTGCACATGTCCTTGTGCAAGTGTAAATGCTTTTGACTACAATATGTGGAGTACGTGCATGTGTAGGCGTAAAAAAGAGCTTGATTCCACTGTCAAGGATATCAGCTTTTTTTAGGAAATCCATGTCTTGCTGCATCATTAAAAGAAATATAATTATCTGCTTGTGTGTGAGTAATTAGTAGTATTTAACATATCTTTTTTAAAGTTAATTTTGTTATGAAACAGACAAGGGGCCCACATTTCCCAATACTGAATACAAGTTGAATTTCAAATATATACTGGTAAAAAGCCTCTTTTGGCCTTTCTGTGTATATGAGTTAGAAACTGATCAAACTCTGTGGTTTGTGACAGCACTGCAAACATATCTGCCTCATTAGGAGTGGCAACTTCAGTATGTGAGAAATATTATTATTATTTGACTTTGGGTTTAAGTGTGGAAATCGTGTGTGTGTGTGTGTAGGTGGGTGGAGATAGGGAATGTGTGTGCGTGAAAGGTGTGTGTGTGCATGTGTCCAATGGGGATAATGTGACAAAGCCTGTGGTGTGATGTGTGATGCAAACAGGGATCATTAGCATAGCGACAGCCACTAGCAGTCACACTGTGTCTACACCACCTGGGAGCTGATAAACACAAACATACACATACACACAAGAAAAAATGTGCATAAGATACACACCTGGAAGGTAATACACCGTCACTGCATGTACAATAAATGAAAACAAAAATAGACTTACACACATATACACACACATTTTACATCACACATTACATACATCCAATTCCATCTCATCTCTTCCTGGAGCATCCCCCTTGTATCTTTATGGAAATTGACTGCAAACAGGGATTGGCTTTTTATGTCTGATTTATGTTGCCTGTGTGTGTGTGTGTGTGTGTGTGTGTGTGTGTGTGTGGGTGTGTGTGTGTGTGTGTGTGTGTGTGTGTGTGTGTGTGTGTGTGTGTGTGTGCGTGTGTGTGTGTGTGTGCGTGTGTAAATTGAGCCCAGACAGGGATTGCGTTTTAATGCCTATTTTATTGGACAGCCTCTATGCTGAGAGGAGTAGGGTTGTCACGAAAATGCAGTATTGGTGCCAATACCAGTACAATAACACGATTCTCGATGCCAATTTCGATACCACGGTAAAGAAAAAAAAAGAGTCCATGTACTTTAACTTGAAACATTAACTTCTTTATTAGAATATTTGAAAAAGATCATAACAAGACATACAAAACATGTGCAATAGAGCATAGAACAACATAATAAAGTGCAATGAATGGTCATAGTGCAACTACTAGTGTCCCCAGACACATTCCAGACTTCAAGGTATCTTTTCAAAAGGTACTGTGCAAAAACAACAACAGTGTTTCTAACAGTCGCGTGACCAGAGACGTTACACACCCTGGGTAAATATTGGAGATGTATTTGAAAGATGGAGACAGCTTAGAGCCCAAAAGGACGGCAAGTTGGCTAATTTCCTCCTGAAAAGGTAGCAAAGCATTAGCTTCAGGCTAATTTATCACGACTACAAGGGACGGGCATTTTATGTCATTTCAACATTTGTCTACCCATGCTGAATTATATACTGTAGCTAGAGTACCCGAGTTGGTTACTCACAAAAACAATTGAGACACAGCCAGTAAAGTGATCCCGACTGGTCCTGGCTAACCATGGCTAACGCTGCCATGCAAACCCTGCTAACGGCTAACGTTACCGGAGGAGCAGGCAAGCGGGCCACGGCTGTTTACAACGTGTAGCCTGTTCAGCGGCCGTAGGCAACAACGGTGAGTTATTTGAAGCCAAGAGACGGGGGCTGTAAATCGGAAAGAGAGGACCGTGAGTTTTTTAGGTCGGGTAGTGTTTCTCGTTCATATTCGTTCTAAAGATATGTACCGGAAGTAGAAGGACGTGACTTCAGCCACTTGTTTGTGACCTCCTTCTTCTGAATGTCTCGACTGGATTGGATTTTGACGTTTATTTCGTGTACACGTCACAAATTTTGAACATGTACAGGTCACGATTTTCAAACCTACTCTGGGGGACGCAACAACGGGGAAATGAGGCGCCACACGCTGGCCACAACAACAGGACGGACCGCCACATGTGGGACGCGATCCCCACCTAAAATGGTATTGATACAGCCCTAGAAAAAGGAAAGCAGAAGAAATTGATACAGCCCTAGAAAAAGGAAAGCAGAAGAAGCATGGGAATTAGGAGAGGAGTGAAGGAATCAATAGAAAAGACAAGGAAAAGAGTGAGCGAGTTTAAGGAAAAATAAGGAAAGTGAAAAATATATAAAGAGAATGCAGAAGATAAGGAAAGGGGGGGGGAGACAGGGAGAAGAGGAGAATAAAAACACAAGAGAAGACCAAAAGGAGAAGAGAAGCTCAAAGAGGTATTTGAGTGATCACTCCTCGCCTGCTCTCAGGAGCGGCCCATTTTTCAACCCCTTGTTTAGCAACCTGTGGCGCTACACAGTGGAACGCTACACACTGCATTCCTGAACAACCCCTCTACCAACCATGCAGTGCCTCAGGAAAGCTATGTGTGTGTGTGTGTGTGTGTGTGTGTGTGTGTGTGTGTGTGTGTGTGTGTGTGTGTGTGTGTGTGTGTGTGTGTGTGTGTGTGTGTGAGAGAGAGAGAGTGTGAAAGACAGAAAGAGGACAGGCATGAGAGTGCTTTCCTTTTCGCTGTTTATTGATATTCTGCCTCCTAAATACGGACCAATCCGTCTCTGCTGTCACACACATGCACACACTTACAGACACACTTACAAGCATGCCGTATGCAGACGCACCTCATGGATGGGTCTGGAGGGCTAGAAGAGTGAGGAAGATCAGAGGGTAGAAATTGAAGAAGAAGAAAAAGAAATGGGGAGGTGGAAAGGAGAGAATAGATATAAAGGTGAAGAGGAAGATTAGAGGGAAATGAGAAACAAAGGACAAAGAAAAGAGAGAAGACACAAGCACAAAGAGGAGAAAAAAGAAAGGGGAAGTAGGAAAGGAAACAATGTGGGCAGAAGGTGAAGAGGATGTGAAGAGGAGGCACGCAAGAGTGATTGATAGGCAATCTGAACATCTGTGTCAGCCACGCCATCCTTACCAGATAGAAAACAAGGGATTTTGGCTCCCTCTTCTCTCCCTTATTTCTCTCATTTTTCTCATTTCCACTCTCTTGTCTATTTTTTTCTTTCTGTTTTTTATCATTATATCCTCTTTCTCTCCAGAGTAAGAGGCATTAATTTGCTTCAGTTGATTGCTTTGGCGCATTTCATACAACAAACATACTCATCATAACTCTCCTCCTCCATTTCTTTCCCTGGCCTCCTCTTTCCCTCTCCTCCCCCTTTCTTTTCCCTCCAGTCGCTTTTTCTCTTTTTGCATAATTTCCAATTTCCTTCCTCACCCAAAAAAAAATCAGCAACAGCCACCGTCTCACTAATCTCATATTTAAGTCTCTGTGCACTTCACTTACTTCTTTTTCTTAATTAATGTTTGAATTATTTAGTGGCACAAAGTACAAAAACAATTTCAAGACTCAACTAGAAACTATATCAAGTACAAAAGGTGAAAACAGTAGAAGGTTCTAATTGAAGCATCAGCACTACAACCTTAAAGCTACATTGTGTAAGAATTTCTCCCGTCTAGCGGTAAAACTGTATATGACAACCAACTGAATATTACTTTCTAGCCCCTCCCATTCCAATCGCATTTTAACTGCTATGGTGGCCGAACCCAAAATTAGCTCGTATTATCTCCATCGTTTACATGCAACTCCAATATTAACTTTAGTCTTGTTTCTTTGCCTGTCGCGTTGTCGTTTTAATTCTCTTTTTCGCTTCCCTGGCGAGTAATCCCCCTGGCATTCGTCACGGTGCCACTGAGTTTAAAAGGGTGAAAGGCGGAGGTATGTCCCTCTTTGGCTAATGTATTTTAAAGATGGAAGCACAACATGGCAGCCGTCATTCGAGTGACTCGCTCGTATGTATTCTGAATCATTCTGAACGGCAGATTCTACGCTTACGAGAATACTTTGATTAGTTATTGGAAGTAATTACACATGAAAGAGCACATATTTGTGAAAGAACAAAGGGGGGTTTGCTAAGAATCAACTCAAATTACACAATGTAGGTTTAAGTAACTATCTCCTACAGTTATGTTATATTCTCAACAAATGTTTTTTTTTTTATTGAAAACAACATTGGCATATACTGTAGTGTTCAATTTCACACTAACATCCATGTGTCTGAAGTCATCCATTGTCGCCTGGCTTTGACGAGGGGGCGGAGAATTTGCATCAGCTGTGTGCTTGGCATCAAGTGGTATTTCAAAGTAAAAAAAGTTAAAAGTAAAATTTCTATTCAGAATCTTATTGGCATCCATTTCCCAAACAAGCCCAAACAAGTGTGTGCGGTGTGCCTATTGTTTTGTTTCCGGTCTAGCTAGATCCGTTGTGGTGTTGTAGTTTTTCTAACATTACTAGTTGTTGCAAGAGCATGTGAAAAAACTACAAAGTTTGCTAGGCCAAAAAGAACGTTAATCTCGCAATAAAAACTTTGACGCCGTTAAAATGGGTTTGCGTTAACGCCGCTAATAACGCGTTTAACTGACAGCACTAAAAAAAAATAAACTTTACTGCCTCATGCAATTGTACACAGCACGACATAGTAAGATTTGACCTCTGCATTCAACCCATCCTATCATAAGGGGAAGTGGGCCGTTGTAAAGTGCCCAGGCAGCAATTTGGGATTAAGTGTCTCACTCAGGGATACTTCGACATGCGGCCAAGAAGAGCCGGGGAGAAAATTCCTGTTTCGGGGATTGACACATAATTGCCTTTTAAATTACTTTTGTAAACTTCTTAGCAAATAGTTGCTTATTTACACATCAAGCAGTTAGGGAGCAACATTATCATCTAATATGAGTTGTGTTTCTGACCACTGTTAAAGGACAAATCCGGCCCAAAATGAACCTAGGGGTTAATAACACGTGTACCGAGTCGACCGTTCTCTGGGATTTGTTTTCATGCTAATCGAATGTGACCAGTTTTAGCGCAAACCGCTAATTAGCTCATAGCACTAGTTGTCAGGGCACGGGTAAAGTAAAAAGAAATTGCTATTTCTATATTACTAACAAGACTCAAAATAGCACCACACTTCCACGGTAGCATAACGAGGGTCCCTACATGTAAACCAAAGCATTGAGAACTTTGTAAGTGTACAGACAGTTTATTAAAAAGATAGTTTATAAAGACCGTTGATGTATACATGCAGGCGCCATCTTGGGAAAACATGGCTCAAGCACGCCGTTTGTCGTTTGACTGGCAAGGAGCAGCTTTTTGCAGTGAAATCTTGATGTCTGAACCGAGGTGTGAACCGAACCGTGACTTCTGTGTACCATTCCACCCCTTATATATATGTATGTATATATATATATATAATTTTATCTACATGCGTGTCTTCCCTTTCTTATGAATATCACCCAATGGAGATGAATTCTAACCCTAACAAAGAAAGCATTTTTTTATACATTGAATAAAAGATAGATTTACATAATGGCTACTGTTATGCAGCAGCATCCTGTTATTGAAGAAGCACTCTTTTGACAGACAGGAACAAAAGGAAGCTGGAGGGATGTGGGGATGGGAAATGAGAGGAGCGTGGGAATGGAGAAAGAGGGGGGAATAGAAAGACAGACAGACAGGGAGAGGGATAAAGCATAGGAGAAGTGGTCAAAGAAAAGAGGGGTGAGAGAAGAAAAGAGGAAAGGGTGAGTAAAGGAGAGAACACACAGGAGTGAAGAGTAAGAGACGAGAGAGGAAACAATGGAGAGATCAATAAAAAAGGATGTGAAAAGACCAAATATATCTAAGGCACACTCCAGAGATGCTATTTTTTTATTTTTGTGACTCGTCTGTCATTATGACAATCATACAGTCGCTCATGTGTAGAATTTCCTTGGGGTTCGTTTCAGGAAAAAGCAAGAAAAAACTTGAAAAGCCATCTGAAAACATGTTTTCTACTAAGAGTTTTTGATATTGCTGTTCAAAACTTGCTGCCAATAAATAGATTGTGGTTGTCTAAACATATAAAAAGTTGTCTTAACTTGTCCTGGGCAAAATGTCCTTGTTAATTCCGTATTTGAATAAATAATTTCATTCTATTTGGCCAAAACAAATGGTACTTATTGGCTTCTACTTTAAGGTGAATAAGGTAAAGATATACAGTAACATATATTAGGAACAAATTAATTAAATAGTTTCAATGATACAAACAAAAAAATAAGGTTTGAGAATACTAATCAGAATTTAGATTTTAATCCTGAATACACAAATATTACCAACGAAAGAGAACGTCAGTTTAATTTTTAACAAATATCCACGAGCTGCAGCATTTTAAATGCAGCTCTTCATTCTACTTCATGTGAACATCAAATCCTCTTGAGTGAAAAGCCCTTGCATCGTTTTACTTTAATATTTGGTGGAACCTGGTAAAACTTCAGTCTTCCTCTTGGTCTGTTATTATCAGAAAATGTCTGGCCTTGCTAGTTAAACACAGGTCAATAAAAAAGCAAAAGACTCTATCAGAAGAAGAAGGATGAATGTAATTCAAAGGAAGGTGAGGTTAAACAGAGAATAAAATGACCAAATTAAATTTGCCTAAATGGGTCCTTTCCTTTCTTTTGGTCGTTAATTTTCTTTATCTTAAAATGTCAGAAAGAAGTCACACAAAGCACACATCCAGTTAGAAGTTTTCATCTGCTTATCAAATTAACATTCAGCTCATAAAAGATATAAAACACTTCACAGTTACAAAAGAACAAAGAAAAAACTAAATTCAAACTTTTATTCTCACATTAACAACAGAGAAACCACATACTCACTGATTTCTTCACTTAAAACTCATTTATACATTTGACAAATATTAGTAAGGCCCTCAGTGTTCAAAACCCAGGCCACATTGTAGACTAACTTAATACCAGACTCAATGTAGTGTTTGACTGCCCTCTCTGGTGGACAGTAAGATTGAAACGATTGGTCTATTAATCAATTGGTCAGGCTGAATCATTCGTACATAGCTACGAAAAGTAATGCACTGTAATTCATATGTATTCCACGTATTTATTACCACATTCTCTTTTGCTGTAAGGCAGTGCCCTCTACTGTCCGTAGTAGTTATGGCCGGAGCACCTAGTATAAGAACATGAAAATCCATGTAGATGGGTCCCAAAACACTTAAACACCAAACTTTTTCTCATCTTAAACCTAAATTGTGTAATTGTTTTGAGTTCATTCTTAGCAAAAAACCCTTTGTTCTTTTACAAATATGTGCTCACTTTTGTGTAAATACTTCCACCAACTAATCAAAGTATTCTCTTAAGCGTAGAATCTGCCTTTCAGAAAGATTCAGAATACATACGAGCAAGTCGCTCGAATGACGCGACAGGCAAAGCAACAAGATCAAAGTTAATATTGGAGTGGCTAGAACAGCTGCGTGTAAACGATGGACATACTAAGAGCTAATTTCGGGTTCGGCCACCATAGGACTTAAAACGCGCTCGGAATGGGAAGGGCTAGAAAGTAATATTCAGTTGGTTGTCATATACAATTTCACCGCTAGATGGGAGAAATTCTTACACAATGTAGCTTTAACTAGGCATTTTAGTGTCTAGACTTAACGTCACTTCGCCTTTCACAGTCACCTTTTGTCAGCTAAACTAGACCTAATAGTGACCAATTGTGTAGGATATTATACAAATTGTTGTGTTGAGTGCACAAGTTTTTGTACTTTATCATATGAACCTGTTGATGTTAATGTGTTGAACTATTTGATCAACATTAAATTATCGCCAAAGTGTCTTTATTTTCTTATAGACAGTTGAGAAGGATTACAGGAAATGAGGGAAAGAAAGATGCAATCAAGGTCCGTGGTGGGATGTTTCAGTTCATGGTTGGCATCTTAACCCCAATTGATAAATATTTTTATAATTGATTTATTTAAATTGAAATTAGGTGGATTTCAATTTTCCAAGCAAAAATGCTCCCCTCGCCAGTATAAATTTTTCTATGACCCTCCAGAGTGATTTGAAAAAAAGGCATGACCCTCCCCAGCAATTTATTGATACCCTATGTGCTAGTTGGCACTTGGCACAGATTTACAGACACCCTTTGATTTTTTACAGCTATGACATACATGTGTTAACCTCTGCTTTCTCATCTTACGCATCACACTCCTCTGTTATGGTGTGGTGGCCATTTCAGTAGATTTACTCATTAACATTGTTGTGGAAACACAATAAGCATGGAAATTAAATGTAGGACACTTCCAGCATTACTTCAAACACTAAGTTACTCCTCTAGTAAACTAGTATTCACATGAAATAAAACAATAAAACATTGAGACCATTCAGCAAAGGACACCGTGAAATAAATTCAAAACTGGTTGCTATGGACTCGTCACTAGGCTTCCTCAGTCATTGTATGTTTTGTATAAGGTACTAGAGACCCATACTTGAGTAAAAGTACAATTGCTCTATCAAAAAAGTGACTTTAGTAGAAGTAGAAGTGCTCTTTAAGCACCATACTTAAGTAGAAGTACTAAAGTATTCAACATTTTTAGTACTTAAGTATTGCAAGTAGTTATTTTCAAATGTACTACTCAAGTACTGAAAGTAAAAGTACAAGTATTGTGTTATTTAGTTATTTAAGAAAGCAGTCAAAAGTTTGAATATCATATTGTTTATATTATGTCAAATGTTTAGCCAAGGCTGTAGCCAAAGGAATTAACAAATGTTAAATATATTATATTAAAAATAACAAATATTAACAAATACTGAAATAAAATGTACAATTATCACATTGTGCAAGTAAAATGAACATCTTCTCCAGCACAGTAACGATTAAAGCCCCCAAAAACATATCACACACTAGCTAGTAGCATGTGTGATGAACAGGAAAGTTATCAAGCTAGCAAAATACAGATAAACTAACTAACATTCAGTACTCACTGCAGACTGAAACATCTCAGGAATAGCTTCATCTGCTGCAACAATGGCTAAATAGAAAGAGTACAAACTTACATCGTCTCTGACTTCTGAACGGGCAACCATAATGAAAAGAAACACGACGCGATCTCGGGGATTTCTTACGTAAATTACGTAATTAAAGTACGTAACTAACGTACACACACTGTAACCTACACAGTCTCCATAGCGTGAGGAATTCACAACAGTAACGAGTAACTATGCAGCACATAAAAAATGTATCGGAGTAAAAGTATTAAACTCATCGAAAATATGTACTCAAGTAAAATTGGAAGTAGGAGAAAAAAATAATACTCCAGTAGAGTACAGATACAGCCTTTTAGTACTTGTACAGTAGTGAAGTAGTTCTACTTCGTTAATCAGCTCTGATGTTTTAGCACATAGGTTAAGCTGCCGAAGCTGAACATTATTATATTCAAAACATATATGTTTATTTTTAAAGCAGATTTGAAATTACATTGTTGACAATTACACCGTGACCAATCAGTGTTCGACCTACAGTCTGTTAAGATGCCTCCCCAAACGTAGAAACCAAGCACAATCACACCATATAATGTTAAGAAAAAAGATCTGTATTTTGCAGTAATCCAATGACTCCCCCCCAGACTAAAACATTTTGAGTGACCCTCCCCTCAACAAAGAATAAAAGACATGACCCTCCCCTACTTTCCTCCGGTGGTCCATTCCATAAATACCAAACGGTCCCTAGGGATTTTCATTTTTTTTTGTGTGTGTTGCATGTAACTTTAAATTTAATATATTTTTACTGCTGTGAAAAAGCGACTGTGCAACCCTAGCTGACTAACTGGAAGAATCTTCTTTATTTCAACGTGTTTTGGCACAGGGCCTTTATCAGGGTGATTTACAAAACGTGTAAAAAGAAAAAACACAGCTATAAACATTCAAGCCTCCAAAGGATGTTGCACTTTCAGCACAGAAACTTCATAATAAGTACACAACAAAATGAAACGTAAACAGCGAAAAACATCTGACAGTCATATAATACCATCAGAAAAATAAGGATATAATAAAAAATCTGGGTGAACCGTTGGGCCGACAAAACTAGACTATTTTCAAAAAGTTGACCTGCCGCTGAGCCCAGAATGGAACGTAATTAATCCGGAGACAGTTCTGGACAACATTTCCCACTGTTCCAAGAACCCAAATCACCAGCAGATCCACTTCAACATACGTCATAGGACATACTGGACTCCTCAGAAGAGATACGTCTCTAAAGGGATTCCTACTCCCTATTGCACATTCTGTCAACCTGAACAAACTGGAACTGGTCTGGCACATGGTCTGGGAGTGTGAACAGGTGCATGAGTTTTGGAATAAAACAACATCAATAATATCTGATGTGATAGGTTCCTACCTGTGTGATTCCTACTGACCTGATTGTTTTGTTACTTAATGACGACTCTAAATTACATCTGCTTGGGAGACAAAAGAAAGCTCAACGCCCCCCCCCCCCACTCGCTTTGTATAAAACAGTGGTTGGTGTATTTTCTGGACATAGTTATGCTTGAGCTCTCGACAGCAAGGATCAACAAAGCCAAATCATCTATTATAGACCTATGGAAAGGTGCAGCAGCACAGGTATCAGTCATAATGACCTCAGCATCACAAGAAGTAGAGGAGGACGACTAGGCAAGGTGTGATTTCTGTTTTTGTTCATTTGTTGTTGTTTTTTTGTTTGTTTTTTCTTTCTTTTCCTCAAGACCATGGAGGGTGGGTGAGGGTGGTTGTTCTTGTTCAAGTATGTTTGTCTGTGCTGTTGTTGTTTAACATGAAAAAATAAATAAAAAATTGATCTTAAAAAAAAAAAAAGTTGACCTGGTCTCTGGAAAATTGTGATTGGCATTTTTCACTATTTTCTGGCATTTCAACAACCAAACAATCACTTAATCACGAAAATAACCTGCACTTTAAATGCTAATGAAAAATAAAAGTCTGTTGCAGTTATGATGTTGGTTAGTGTTGTCACCAGTGTGCTCTGTTGCACCTGTTACCATACCCAACAGTGATGTCACGTTGTACTGACACACCCGGGAGTACACTTCTACATCACGCAGCAAGGGTCTGGGGGTCAGCTAAAACAAGATTTTCAGCCAGTGTTGCTTATTCAATTGATCTTTAAAGACTTTGAACTCAATCAGTGAATATTCAATACTGTATGTTTGGTTACTAAAGTCATGTGTGGGCCTGAAATTTTGGACAGAGTTTTTTAGCCCCAACTCAAAGCCTGTATTATAAAGCCAAAACTCACTCTCTCTCTCTCTCTCTCTCTCTCTCTCTCTCTCTCTCTCTCTCTCTCTTTCACTCTTTTTATTTTCCTTTCTCTCTGTCTCTATAAGCTTTAACTCTGCTCTGGCTACTGTGGTTTCTGTTTTCTGACAGATCGTTGTGACCATTCCAACATGCACATCTGGAGACAAGAGTCAGTCAGAGCAAGCTCAGTTGAGGAAAAGAATTATTTACAAATTATTTCACAAAAACCCACACGCACACACAGACACAAAATCTCTGTCTCACACACACACACACACACACACACACACACACTCTCTCTCTCTCTACACACACACACACACACACACACACACACACACACACACACACACACACACACACACACACACACACACACACACACACACACATATACTCTCTTGACATTGATGTCTCTGAAATAGGACACACTTCACTTCACTGTAACAGCAATCAGCCATTAGCTTTTCTCCCTGAGGTTTCCCCCCTTGAGATGCACAGGCTGCACTCCACCAAGTGTGTGTGTGTGTACAGCTTATACCGTACGTGTATGTACATGTGTGTATGTGTGCCTGTGCATGTGTTTCTCCTACCTATGTCAATACTTACCCTTGAAATCGTTCTGACATTATCCTTATTTAGGTATATTCAATGCCAGTACATCCTTTTCTTTCCTCCTTTCGTCTCTCTTTCAATTTACCACCTCACATTTCTTGTCCAGCTCCTCTCTCCTCTTAAATAAGTTATTCGCTCATTGTAAAGTCCTCTTGTGCATCTATTCTCTCATCGTCAGCTGCTCTTAACACTTATAGCTGCCTCACTACATCTCTTTTCTTTTTCTTGTATTGTCATTTATCTGTCAGCTTTTCTCCCTCTCTGCCTCTTTCTCTTCACTTTCAATGTCACTCTATGACTTTGTCATGAATTGGCAGTTTCTTTTTTTCTCTTGCTGCTAATTCAATTAACAAGATGCCATCTCCCCAATTAAGCTTTCCAATTACTGCCCCGCTCTTGGTGCGTATGAGAGTTGTTCCCCGTTTAGTGAAGGTTTTCTTTGTATTGGGTGTTGAATTGAAATAGACTTGCAGTCTGTGATAAGACCTGCTCATCATCATCAAAAAAAAAGAAAAACTATTAAAAAAATGTTCACAGCTCACTCACTCTGATTGCTCTTGCTCATTACTGTTTTCATCGGTTTGGTTCCACTTTACCCGGACCTCATTCAAATGTATCATCATTTACATTCACATTTAAATCAAATAGTAAAAGTGCACAAAGAAAATCTCTGACCCAATGTTAAAAGTGTACAAATATATTCATATATAATGTATAATAAGTACATTAGGGTTTATAGAAAATCCACAAGTGTTGCGGTTCAATACTCCTCCATGAGAAGTCAGTTGTAGCTCTCTTCACGACAACACAGACACAGGTTGGTTCTTTGAATCGGGCGTTTATTGCTTTGCTCTTCTGTCCTTAATGCATCCACGTAGACATTACTGAAGAAAATAAAATTACAAATTCCGCTTGGCGCGAATATAAACAAAGTTTCACATGTAAGATAAATTACCTGAAAAGAGGTTCTTAAATCCTTTGAAAATCCTTCACAGTTTGCTTTGGCCTCCGACAACAGTGAAACTCCAACTTAATAAGCAGAGCGCCGTAACATGTGCACACGTTAGGTTTCCCTTGGTCCATTAACAAATTCCGCAGCAGTGGAAACCACAACAGAGAACTTTAGGTCCGAGAGAAACAAAAAACAAAATGGACTAAAATCTTTAACTATTACATCACATTCATTTTAACCTTTACATTAATACACATTTCCTATTTATTTACTGTATGAGACTATGAATATAAACTATAAATTTACTATGAATTTTGCATTAATTATGCGTCATAAACACAGCACATATTTAACAGCACTTACTACAGTTATGATTCATTTTCAAGTACTTTGGAAGAAAAACTGCCAAGAAACCTTCCAGCTGTTTTTTTGTACTTTATGGACATTTTTCATAAAAAAAAAAAAAAAAAAAAAAAAAAAGTACATTAAAACACGTGTCATGTAAAAAAAAAAAAAAAAAAAAAAAAAAAAAAAAAAAAAATTGTCTTTCCTTTTACCACACCATTCAAGCATCAACGTCAGAAAGTGTCTAAATGTGTCAGATAGTGTGAGACTCTTTTTCTTCCTCTACAGTATGAAATTAAACTTCATAATGTGGGAGAAAAAGGCCACTGATACTGTACAAGTAACATTATCATGCTATTGCTACACTGGGCAATGTATCATATTGCGATTCCTGTCCACCTTGAGCACAATTAAAATTTTATTTTCACTAAACAATACGCCACAATATGCATGTATGACAGAGTCACAATATAATTCTATCAGGGTACAGGGTATTCTCTGATATACAATACCATCCTGTGTATTGCCAGACATGCAGGCTGTCTAGGTGACAGAATTTGAAAGATGTTTTTAAAGCAGAAATCACTCTTTGACGGTATTTACTCACTGCATAATGGATTGTTTTCCTTTTTTTACAGAATGTTATGGATAACAAAGTTTTAGCTTTTTATTTCAAGCACAGCAACATGTATATGTGTGAATACTTCAAAATTAAGTCTGAAATAAACTAAGAGTTCGGGAGAAATCAAAGAAATGAAAAATGAAGAACAACATGCACACAACTTCTTACAACTCCAGACCAATAATTACCAGTTAGCAATTCACCAGTGGTGGAAGAATTACTCAGATTAATTACTAACTATTATTAGTATTACTAACAATACATCCATGTAAACCTATTTTAGATTTGTATTACTTTTGCTTTTTTAAATAGTAGATTATTATTAATTTTTTTTAAACTATCTTTTTTTGGCTTTTATGCCTTTTTTATAGGACAGATTAAGACAGGAAAGTGGGAGAGAGAGAGGGGGAATGACATGCATCAAAGGGCCGCTGCGACAAGGACTGAGCCTCTGTACATGGGGCGCATGCTCAACCAGGTGAGCTAACCAGGTGCCCCAATAATCGATAACTTTACACCTAAGTAAAAAAGTAAATGTACTTCACCTACTTACAACTTTCAAAATTTTCCTTGATCTACTACATCAACCTCTTACTGCTCAAAGCTGCATTATAGCAGTTTGCCCGTTTAATGCTATTATTCGCCAAAGTTACAAGCCCTGTGTTTATTTACAGAAATTTGTAGAATTTGTTCAAGCAAAGATAAAGACAGCTGATAAATGGGGTGCCAGAGAGCTGTTGTCACTCTTTCAAATGAACTGATAACTAATCAGGACTACGTACATGTCATCTCCACAAATGCACCATGGGACTGGTTACTGTTGTTGTTTTGGGCAAGATGAGGCAATGTCTACCTTTCAACCTTGATTATCTTTGGTGTTTGTCAGAGTAACACTGTAGAAACCAGCAGCAGGTGCAGAGAGATGATTAGAATCTGGCACAGTCACATGATGATGACTCATCGAAACACATGCAAGACAAGGAGGAAGCGGAGGGCAGGACCAAATTACCAGCTTCTCTCTCTATCTCGCCCGATCTCTCTCATGACTTTGTCAAAAGGCACACAGATTAAGAAAAACAGTGCTAATTAAAACTTTTGTATAAAACTGAATCAAATTGAGCGGGCTGATTAAGTAGCTTTTCAGATGTACTCAAGGCCATCAACGTGCCAGAGCTACAAGCAAGGGTAAAAACTGCGTCAGCTCGGATGGGATCTGAGGTTGTCAAAACATGGCCCAATTAAAAAAGTGAATTCATTAAAACTTGCTGGACTTGTAGACAGACCTGCAAGATGACTGATTTATCTGATGTTTATTTCAGCACAGCTTTTTTTTTTTTAGCAACTCTGTGTCCTTGGTCCGTCAGACAGGGATAAGAAAGGCTGTACTTCTCAGCAAAGTAATGTGTGGTTTAATTAAGATGTTAAGAACATACTGGGCCTGTAGACATGTACGATTATATTACTTCTTTGTTGTACAGTAGCAGCCATTTTAGTCCACCGTGAATCATTTATCGCATCTATCTGACATGATTGCTACAGAAAGGTATTTCTTGAATTGCATTAGTGCTAAATTTGAATACTTTTGTGAATGAAAGCAAAGTGTAGCAGGCACAGCAAGTGTACTGTGAGAAGTGTGAGTTTAACAATGGCTACAGGTAAATCTTTTCTCCAGGAGCCAGTTTCACCAGCAGTTCAAAAGTTCAAATGTAGCTTAGTTATAAGTACATTTTCCCTTAGTGGAGATTTGAGCTTCATTAAACCAAATCAGGGGTTGCACCAGAAAAAGTTCTTACATAGAAATTACCTGTTACTAAATACTTACACGTGATTGCCAAGTGTAGGCCTAACTGTTGCATAGCTAACTAAGCCAACTGACTAAGCTAGCAAGCAAGTTAGCTTTATAACATATGACCTGTTTAGATTAATAAGTAACAAAGTGAATATATGTCAAAAATTCTGCAAACTGGGAAGATTTTAAAGATGGATGAATGAAAGTTTGTTACATTCAGGCCCTTGCCAAACAAGTTCTAATTAAGCCTTTCGCCGCCAGGGACAACAATCTGTATTTCTCAGTATACCGGAGTTGTGGTGTCTTGTGCCTGGCGACTTTCCTGTGCTGACACACCGGAGGTTAATGCGTTTTACGTCAACCAGCCAATGCTAACGAGGGCAGAAAGGGGGGAGAGACCATAGTGATGGAGCAGCAGCTAGAATGTTGGCGAAAACAGAAACCTGGCTTTCAGAGGAAAGATTAAAGTCAAAAAGAAGGAAACAGTCAATGGCAAGGTCAAAAACGGATCACCACTGGTGTAGACTTTCCTTGTTAGAGACCACTGAAAGAAGATAAGTACTAAGGGCAGACACAGATGTTCCGCTACTCCTGCTGGCATAGATAATTACCTCTGAGGACTCCATCACTTGGCCCTTTCTTTCCCTTTGTCATTATTTGCAAAGAAGACTTGAAGAGAGCACTCCTGGGAAAGGGGAAATGCAGCGAGCTCACATGCAAGCGTCATAAGCCCGTGTCAACAGTGTTTGTGTAATTACTCTTACTGCCAGAGGGCAGAGAGAAAGATTCCACAATGCAGGTTTAAAATAAATTTCACAAAATTACACGACATACTCCAAATTACGAAGCATTATGCCGATAACGTTAGGCCAAGTGACCAAATAGCGTAAGTTAGGTTAGCGTAACTGGTTATTTCCTTCTCATTTTAAACTGCATGAACACTACAAACTCTAAAACACATATTTCTCCATAAATGCAGATATGAATTGAACAAAGTCACACCTACATTTACAAAGCACTGACAGTTAAGTTTAAACCTGCAATAACTGATTATTCTTTTTGGCCAGTTGGGGGTAGCGGAAACAAGCTATGAACACAGCATTGATATATTATCACATTTTAAATTGATACTGTATAGTGACCTTGTAAGCAAACAAGATATGTGTATGTAGCTTTATTTACACTTGATTAGAGTGTACACATAATATAAAAAATAATTCTGATATCAAGTTAAAAAAAAACATCCTTAGAGATCTTTTTAATGATGTTCCTAAACACCATGTGGACGTTTAAAGTCCCAAAACACTAAAGTAAGAATTGTATGCATAGTATTCTTCCCCACAGACTAATGGGTATACTTGCATAGTGACTGCAAAAATGAGCACACCTAAATGAGTAAAGTAATGAACAAACAATGTCAGGATTAGAGCCTTCATCTCCTGCTGGGCCCACCCATGCTAAAACTGAATGCTCTTGTGCTACAGTACCATGAATAAGGCTGGATTGGAGCGTCCACCAGATGGCACCGATATGTTCATAAATGACAGACTACAGCAGATGGAGAGGGAAGCAGTCAAGGCGACATACTGTAAGAGACAGAGAATTGCAAAGTGGAACAGATGGAGAGATTTACACAGTGGAGAGCGAAGGATATCAGAGTAAAGAAAGTATATCTACAGAATTACAGAGAAGAGGGAATGTGGAGGGTTATGTGCCAGATTTGTTTAAGAGCAGTGCCAAGAGAAAGCTAACCTTTTCTCTTTAAAAATAAAATCCCACAAAGTTTGTGGTTTTCCATACCACATCAAATCATTTTTTTCTAAAGAGCTTAGCGATATGTAAAAGAAGAAAACAGTCTGTCCAAGCAGAGGCTCAGGCAAAACTTAAGAAAAGAATTTGCTGAAACAAGAAGTTCACAATGACATGAAGTCAAACTCGCTGCTAGCTCATGTAATGCTCCTCTATGGACGTTTTAGCAAAAATGTCTTCAAATGATGCTGCTGTGTGCAATATTGTTAGCCTAAAAGAACACTAGGCTCATTCAAAAGGTGCTTTCCTCAACCCCAAAGTTGAATGATTAGGTTTACCTTTCATTCTTTAAATCTCTGTCTTTCCCAGTGAATACAGTCTCCTTCTTTTGGTGATCCACACATGCTAAATATAACTCATAAGAGAAAGAAAGAGAACAGTAGAAAAAAGAGTGTATTTAGCTGTGTCACTCAGTAGAAACTGGTGAGCTCTGTCTCTTTCTTGACGCGTTTGCTGGCTGAACACTGAATCCTTAGGTGCGTGTGTGCATGCGTGCTGCTGCTGGAGATGTAGTGTGGTAGTGGGGGAGCTAGCCATGGTGCTGAACTGCCAAGCTCTGACTGGTTGTCTCTGTCCATGGTGCAAGTACATCAGTGAAATTAGAGAATTTTTGTCCTGATTTGAGTTTGTCAGACAGCCTTTTATCTGCCTACAAATCACACAGAGCCAGTTGATTCCATGTTGTAGCCAAAGCGAGGCTCATAACTTAACTAACTTAAGTACCAACTTATCTCATAGGCCACCAAGTTTGTATAATGCCTGACAATATCTCAGGTGGCGCCATCTGTTGGCATTAACAACACAAAAACTAAAAAAATGTATCTGGTGTCTGAAAAACATGCTGCTGCTTTATAAACGTAATGTTTTAGAAGGCAGTTTTGGTAATGTGAAAGTGAATATGTTTGTAGGAATTGCTTTAGATTTTGTTGAGCAATGGTGGGTTTATTCTGTTTTGTGACTTTTATGTATTTTCTCCTTTCCTTTTTTTGTGTCTTTGAATGATAGCTCGTGTTGGTTGGTGTAACAGTGTGCTGCCACTTTGGTCAGGATTCTCACCAAAAAAAGGAGATATTGATCTCAGAGACCATCCTTTCTGAATAAAAGTTTTAATTACAGAAAACCTTAAAATCATTTTGGCCCAGAATGTACCTTCAACAAGAGGGAAGCTCCAGGTCTCCTGGCTTCAAATATACATAGAATTAAATGAGGCAGCCTCAGATAAAAAAGTGGGACACATGATAGCCTACTGATCGCCCCCTGGTGGTGTTCCCTTGCACTTCAGACGTTCTAAGCAGATAGACAAACATTATGAAATAACACCTCAAAAACTAATTGACTAGATTAGCCCTCCCCTCTCTGCTTATTAATTAGTAAGTCAGTGATTTAGGCTATCACATTAGAAAATCTGAGTTCTCTCAGAAATTTAAAGAAGAAATGTCATTCATTTCTAAAAATGAAACATTCATTATGTGAAAAACCTGGCATCTGCTGTGACAAAATGATTACTGGCAAGAAAGTGAAGCAGAGATGAACTATTATTAAAGTGATAAGACACCTTCAGATATTTTCCCAGAAAATACTTGTTTTGCCTATAGACCATCTGCGTTTCTGAAATGAATTTAGAAAAATTTTATTTGGAAAGAAACCTTGTTAACCTTGTTTTTACTGACTCATTCTGTACATTTCACAGAATTTCACAGAATCAGGTCTGTTCTTTTGTTTTTTTGTCTGATCCTTAGCTTCTTATCTTTTCTATTTCTTTTCCACATACAGGAGATAGTTCCCTTTTCAAATTCTATTCATCAAAAATGTTATCCATCAAAGCTTAATCTGCCAGAAACGAGTACTACTTTACGATCTTTCTTCATGCGAGCACGATGGAGATGTCCTCATATTTTACAGTACAATCAGTTTCATGTTAGGGTAAAAAAGACATCCCCTTTTATTAGTCACCAGTGTATGATGTAAGATTGTCAAGTTATTTTTGTCTTTCTATATGTTTATCTGTAAATATGTTTCCATCCACCTGGCCACATCTGTGTGGGTGAACCATGGGAGTGTAGAGCCTTTGACAAAGGCAAAAAACTCCAATCATGTCCTATCTCCAATCTTCCTTGTCGTCCAACCAAGATGTTTTCTAAAAAGACATCTTTAAAACAATATGAACATCTGATGAGCTATTCCTGTGTAAGTACTGGCCTTTCTTTGCCCCTTCCAGAAGCCTCTTTCATCTTTCCCCTTATCATTTTAAGTGCCATGAAGAGGCCATGTCATGAGTATCTTGGATATGAGGCTCTCTGTAAGTAAGAGGGCTTAAGAGGCTGCCTCTTCTCGGAGACATGTTGAGTTGTATACGAGCAGGTCTGGACTGCTCATAACATTAACAGCAGGAGTCCCAGACTGCTAATACTGTCACGCTGAGAGAGAAAGTCAAGCAGGGAGAGAGGGAGTGAGAGGTGTGAGTGTGTGCTGCACTTAAATTACAACAAGATATACCTCATTGGTTGATGGTAACATGCAGGGAATCGTGGAGAGAAGCGCTTACGTGTGAATGTGTTTCGAGGTATGTGACTGTACATATGAAGGTACATTAGTTTGGGGGTTTGTGGAAAATATTCTTTATTTGTCGGTTATACAAACAACCACAGCAGGAATTATTTCCAAAATCTGTGTGTGAGAGAGTGTGTGTTTTATATCCTTAATATTATCACAGTGTGGTAGTCGTGCACATGCAGAGAGCACATGCAGAGAAATACACAGAGGGGTCTGTGGGATGAATTACATGGCAGTGTGTGCAATTTACACATTCTGCTGGTCAATATTTTCCCATTTTGTTTTTCTAAGTCACTGAGATATATTTATTTATTTTCTGAAAATTCATGTTGTTTGTAGCAAGTATTTCTTTAAATTGTTTTGCTGTTATTAAAGTGAAAAAGTATTCTCTTTTTCCTTTACCAGAAATCTCTGGTGCTTACCGTTACAGGTCACTGGTTTTCTTGTTGTTTACAATCAGTTTTGTTTACCTTGTGCCTCCCAATGCGCTGCAATATAGATCAAAACAGCATAAATTGGAATTGAAACACTGTTGGCAGCCTTCAGTTTGAGTGTGTATTACTGTTCTGTCATACAGATGAAGGCATTATTCCACTCTGGCCTGCACGTATACTGAGATACTGCTGCAATTTAGTTTCATGCACCAAAAGAAATATTTAGGAAAGTCAGGTTTGTGAGCCAGAGGGGTATCAGAGGGATATCTTCACATATAAACAAGCTTAGTGGCAACAAAACCTGACTTGGGATCAGATTCTTTTGCACTTCAAATGAAACTTATTTTCATTGTCCATTAGTCATTGAGTTTTCTGTCCACAATAGTTCCAGTTCCAAAGCAGACTGCCATAACATCTCTCAATGATTACAGGCCTGTGGCACTGACACCTGTAATCATGAAGTGCCTGGAGAGGCTGGTTCTGAAACACATTAGGCTGCTATGCCACCCACCCGCCAATACGCATACAGAACCAACAGGTCGGTGGTCGACGCTATCTCTACTGCCCTCCACACTGTACTTTGCCACCTGGAACAACAAGGAGCATATGCACGGCTGCTGTCTGTGGACTAGAGCTCTGTGTTTAACACCATCTTACCCAGCAGACTGTTCTCCAAGATGTCCGAGCTGGGTGTACAGCACAACATCTGCCTTTGGATAAAAGACTTCTTAACAAACTGGCCACTGGTCAGTCAGGATGGGCCCGCATCTCTCTTCTACTCTGAGACTCATCACAGGAGCCCCACAATGCTGTACACACATGAGTCACGACTGTGTTCCATCTCACAACACTAACACCATTGTTAAATTCACAGACGACACAACCGTGGTGGGGCTGATCACCAAAGGCGATGAGTCTGCCTACAGAGAGGAAGTACAGACGCTGGCAGAGTGGTGCACAGAGAATAATTTGACTCTTTTCATCAAAAAAACAAAATAACTCATAATTTATTTCAGGAAGAAGCAGGATGTCCATTTACCATTGCACATAAACCGGGAGAGGGTGTCCAGCTTCAAATTCCTAGCACACACATTTCAGAGGACCTCTCATGGACTACAAAAACCACAGCATTGGTCAAGAAGGCACAAAACCAGCTGTACTTTTTTAGACTGCTCAAGAAGGTGAACCTGTCGCAACGGCTCTTGGAGTCGTTCTACCGCTGCTCCATTGAGAGTGTCCTCTCACACGGCATCCTGGTGTGGTATGGTAGATGCTCTGCAGCAGATAAAAAGTCTGCAGAGAATCATAAAAACTGCCCAGTATATCATTAACCAATGGCTACCTGCACTGGACGACATCTTCACCTCCAGTTGCCTGCAGAAAACCCACAACATCCTAAAGGATTTCTACCCTGCCCATCACCTGTTTGAACTTGTTGTCCTGTGGTAAACGCTACAGGTCCATCAAAACTCGTTTTTTATCCCAAAGCCATCACCATAAGCCATCACCATATTTAACCCTGAACTGAAAGCACACCCCCCAAATACATGTCAGCATTAATGTGCAATAATTCAATTATTTAATTATCATACGCAATGCACTTTACTGACAGAAATTTTATGAAATGGAATTTTAATTGCATACCACTTTTTTAATTGCAAACGTTGGCAATGAGTGTATGTTAAATATGCTGGTATAAATGTGAGTATGGGTGAGTATGGATGGATGATGAATAGGAACACAATATTTATTTATTTGATCCCAGTACTTGAGTGCACCTGAATTTGTTGACCTGTTGATGGCGCTAAATGAAAAGTCAGGGGATCACCAAAGTGATTGCTACCTACAGTGTTCTGAGGGGGACACAATGTCTGCGCTAAATTTCCATATAATCGTTATTGAGATGTTTCAGTCTGGATCAAAGTCGTCTGGCCGACTGGCATTGCTGTCCTTGGAGCTGTGCCGCTAGTGTGGCTTCAAAAAAAGAGCTATATAAAAAAAATGAATTAGTCAAATAACTACATGTAAACACCAATCAAATAAAGACAAACAAAAGACGCCTGTCAGCTGACATTATATGAAAAAGAAAGGAAATACTTTAAAAGAGTAGGATAAAGCAAACAAAAATGTAACTGACAGGATTATTTGATAGCATGTAATGTTTTTAGTTTTAATTGTCATGAGCTTTAAATAATATGTACATAGGTTGTTATTCCGATCTGGTTTTAAATAAAGGAAAGTGAATATGGTCAACTTGTGTAGAGTTGATTCAGTGTTTTTAATGCCCTTCAATGTATTCAACTGCCCAAGCCCCCACATTGATTTTGTTCTGGTTACAGCGTTGTACAGACCAACTGTTAGCCCTGAGTCACCGGGCTTCAAAAGAGCAAACCCCTCAAGATAGCACTTAAAAATGTCACTGGTTCAATTACTGGCTACACTGGTTCACCCAGCAGGGCTCTTAAGATGTACTTTCTCCTCTCCTTTTGCTCATTAGGTTGGGTCTTAATGTATAGTGGTAACATTTACATACATATGCTGCCAATTACCATCAAAGAGTACCCAGCTTTTGAAATGAAGTGGAAGCTGGATTGCCTGCTTGATTGGTTACCATAGACACACTGGAATAGAAGGTCAGTGTTGTGGACGAATAGGAAGAGAAGAGGAGGGACTGAGGGGGGATGAAACAGTGGTTTGTGATTAGTTCATTTTAAAAACCAGTTGTTTTAAAATCAGCTGGGTTTTTTATTAGTCCTTGTTTACATACTGTAATGTTGGGTTTCGGTCTATAAGTGCAGTGGATGATGGAAGTTGAAGTATTTTGAGTCAGAACTTGTCCTGAAAGGAAAATTAGTACTTACAGTTTTTTCCAATTGCTAACACACTAAAATGACATGCATAGCACAATTATTTAAACTGACACACAGAGAGCAAAACCCCTTCTCAATTCTCCAAAAGTCTAAACACATTTTCTGCTTTACACACATTTTGCAATTCAAAATGGCACTGAACACGGTTCTCTGCATAAGACACATGTTTGCCATTTCAAAACAATGCCATTCAAAATATAAATGAGCGAATTGGCCAATATCTGTGCCGCCAGGCCAAACACCTCAATGGTTAATTGTTACCACTTCAATCAGGAAGTAAGCACTATGAAAAGACCACAGGTGAACACCTTTTTTTTACTGCAATTTTCTTTTTCAGTTTATTAGTTTTTGTGAGCATATTTTTGTTCAGTCCAATGTAAATATATCTGCTGTGCATATGTTACACTGACTTGTTTGGTGAAAAATAAAAAATAAAAATGTTTCAACAGCATGTGTTTGTTTCTGCAAATATTTCTGTGCGTCTGAACATCTGATGAATTTTCTACAATTTGAACTATTTTAGTATTATGTCAAAGCATACTAAAGATGAGAATATTTTTCATTATGCCCAACTTATGTAGTTGGTTAGACAAAAATCTGGTAATATGAATGAAGTGTGTGCCATTTGGTGCAAAAGTTTGATTTTGATAATGCTATATGTAGTTTTGGTTGCAGTGCTTCATTTTGCAGGATATATGAGATATTTTGCAGTTTGGGTGTGTGGTTTTGTGAATTGTGTTAATTATTTTGATAAAACCAGCCTAGTTTGCAAAATTGTGTTTTAGCAATTGGAAAAAACTGTAAGTACAATAAAAACAAAACACAAAGTACACAATATAAAAACACTTACTTACTTACTTACCTACTTACTTACTTACATATTACAAGCCATATACAATTATCAGCAGGAAATAGTTCAACAGGGTTCAATAATAAGTCACTTATCAGTGCAACATACAGAGTACTTACACAGGGATATGATGCTACTTCATTTCATGTGCAAATTAGGCAATCTAAATGCAGTGAGGACAGAATGAGAGGCTGCTTCTGTTGTACTTTTGGTTGCAGATTTTATACAAAAGGCCTCATCCCTTTTATCCAACCACCCTTTTCCAACCAGTGTAATTTACTCACAACTCTTACTCTCTGCTTTTGACAAAGCGATGTCTGTGAAAAACATTCATCTGCCTGTCTATACACACACACGCACACTAGCTATTAATTTGTAAAAGACTAATATTCTAAAAGGAGTCAGACTTTGAGTCGTTCCTTTTTCTCAAAGTCACATTTAAAAATCTTATGAAAGCATACGGATCCATTTTATGAAAAACGATGTCAGCTGAAAAACATTTACAAAAAAAGTAGTTGTAACAAAACGAAAACATGATATGCTTAATTTTATACAAATTTTTGTTAAATAGTAAATATCTCTTTTCAGATTTGCATTGTATTGTATATAATGTAGAAAAATGTGTAACAAAATGTATTGAACGGTCACACTTTTTCTAAGGGTATGATACCAGTATCGGTATCGGCTCCGATACTGCCTAAAACGCTGTTATCGGTATCGGGAAGTACTGGAGTTTATGCACAGATCCGACACCACATAATAAAGCCCTAAAGAAAATCTACGTTAAAGTAGTTTAATTATGTTCTTTTTCCGTTATAACTGACTGTCAAACTTTATAATAAAAGAAAGTTCTGTGGCATTCATTGTTTATGTTTGTTCATGTTTCACAAAGAGTTTAACCTGAGCCAGACCGACAACAAAAATAGAAATAATATCACATCCATACAGGGATAGTAGTACAGTTCTTAAAACATAATAAAATATATGACACACTTGTATTGGATCGGTACTTGGTATCGGCCGATACGCAAGTTCAGGTATCAGAATCGGTATCGGGAAGCAAAAAATGGTATCGGGCCATCTCTACTTAATACACAGCCTTTCGGTTGCCACGACAATGTACAATGTTTTATAAATATGCTTAATGTATTGCTTGTCTATACTACTAATTTGCAACAGCAAATACATTTTGAGAGAAATGTAATTACAAAAGCAACATTTTTAATTAACATATCTGCCAGGTCACAAAATGTTCTAACTGAATGTATCGGCAAAATGTTAATTGTTTACGTATTTCATCTTAATGTTCCTATGATATCTGCTCTTGCAATATGATAGCTGCTCATACTAAACAAAGCATAATTAAAAAAATGTCTGTGCTTATTACTTAGAGCCCTTGATTAAGGTTAGGGAAAAATGACATATTCACTTCAACATTTAACTGAAACAATGATCTTTCACTTCCTTAACCAAAGTGCTTTTGTTGCCTAAATGTAATCACAAGCAACATGCAAACCCGAGTGTCCTTTGTTAATGTCCTCAGCTTTGTTTGTCCAACATCCTAACTGACCAACTTCTTATAACTTTTGGACGGTGCAAGAACATAGCACTTCGTTCCCTAGAAGAAGAAAAAAAACATCCGCTCCACATATAAAAGACCGAATTGGTGAAACAAATTAGTTGTATATATGTGATGTAATTTTGTAGGACACAGGGTTGGTATTGCTCGGATGGATGTTGGCGTGCTTGTTATGCTCGATTTATAGTCATGTGTCATGATGTCACAGAGCGTGTGCACGTAGCCACCAAAGCTACATAATAGGTAAAAGAATTAATTACACCTCATAGCCATGGCAGCTACAAATAGATACTTGTGGGGACTGTGATTGGTTGCTTGTTTTTTTTTCCAGCAACTGTCTGATGCCAGTGGAGATTGTTGATAGTGAAAACAATGTTAAAGGTGCTGACAAACTAACCCGATAATCGGCCGTTGGACAGTCTAGCGAGGTCGGTGACTCGAGTCTGTTCAGTGTGTTCTGTGCCGTCGTCAGTCTGAGGGGCTGTCGGCATTCATTTTGGCCGACCTGACGTGTTCAGTTGGAGACAGGTCAGTCGGGACCAATGGGGCAAGCTTCGCTTCAGAACTCGAGCCATCATGGCGCCATTTTGTTGCTAACTGGCCATCACCTCCTGTTAGCATTCCGCTTACCGCCATTTTTTTTTACGTCACTTGACTGAGAATAACTTTACATCCGAAGCGTTTAAAGACTCGATTTGTCCATTGTTTAGTTCTAAAGAAACACAACAACATATAAAAGGCTCCATTACCTTGTATCTCACGTTATGGCTCCGTAGCAGACGTTTTTGTAAAAATAGGCTAACGATTGTGTCATAACCAAGTGACTTACTGTCGCACAGTAGAGGAATTACCGTATAGTACAGGAGAAGCTCGCAGGCAGTTTCGACTTACGTTAGCTGTTTAGGTTTAATTACTAATGTTAACTAGCATGTTAGTTAGCAATAATTAGCCTGTGCCCATGTTATCTCCTTACATATACCTACACTCTCCGTCTCTGTAAGATTGGGAATGATTGAGATTTCTCTTGGCACAGCTACCAGAACACTTACAACTTTCAGACACGTTGCTCACGTCACATTTACGCTGTCTCTGTCAGTTGGAGGCTGCGCAGTAAAGCTGGCCATCACCGGAAAAGTGCTTCTAATAGCCTTCACTGGTCTCCGTCCAGAGCAACGGGGTGTATTGGTCCATTAATATATATGTCAATGGTCGGGACTCACCCGGAAATGGGGAGCGGAATAAGCGTGACAGAGTCTCTCCAAATCTGACGAAAATCTTTTAAACTGACCTTTGTTGATCTGAAATGAAGACAGATTCAGCAACTGCATGGCCTATTTCTCACTTAAAATGTTTTCAAAAACATGTGTCAGTGAACTATTTTACAATATGAGATTGTATTCTGAACGAGCCGCCATGACAGTCTGGCTTTGAATTTCCGGAGAAAACAAACCCACGTGACGCGTTCGTCCAATCAGCTGCCGGTTTTCATTTTTTGGGCAACAATACAGATTAGCGCCGCCTGCTGTTATGGAGACGTATTACGTCTCGTCTCTTCGGTGTGTTCTGAGGCACTTTTTGGACTCGGGGAGACTGATCAGTCCGACTGGCTTTTCTGCCGACGTTTGGCCGTCTGGTTGGTGTGTAACTGCCTTAAGGTGAAGGATGACTCAATAATGTTCTCCTTTTCAGTTTACAGCTTTAGTGAATGGAGCCGTGGTGTCTTCTGGGAAACAATCAACCTAAAATCATCAGCAGCAACTCATTGTTCCTCATACAGTAATTATCCACAAAATGGCTGTATTATATGTGAAGAAATTGGAGTATATATGATGGTCTCTTGATTTCCACTTTTTGTTTTGTGTGTCCCCAACTATTGGATTTTTCTTGGTGTAAAAATATTAACCGTTGCAGCAACTATAGCAATGGAATAATTTCAAACAAGCTGCAGTTTAAATGAGGCAGCACTGTGCTGCTGCCAAGTCACCAGAGTGTAATTATCAGACACAGCAGGGAGCATCATATCACTTTGAAACACAGTTTAGACAAATCTGTATTCAAGTAAAATGGAGATACCTCAAGTGTTTGAGGAAATTGTCATTAAGCATCTAAATATATCCAAGGGTTTCAACAAGTGCCTGAAGGGGAAATGGAATTTGAAAAGGCTGAGAAGTGCCTATTAGATATGTTTAAAAGGTAGCAGAGAGAGAGAGAGAGAGAGCAGTGAGAGAAGGACGAATAAAAAGGGAGAATAGAGGAAGTTCAGAATGTAGTAGAAATAAAGTAATGAAAGAGAAAAAATTGTAATCTCTTCATGCCACCTCCTCTCTACGCCTTCAACTCCCGGAGTGATGAGGTGTTTGTGGCCTTAAGATGCAACTGAGTCAAGCAATGAGCATTTTCTTAATTAACCAGTGGTAAACACACAAACACACATCAATATACACTTCAATATACAAATTATAAATGCACACTCACCAACTGAAATATACACCAACACAGAGAACATGTATCCATATGAACCTGTTTACAAATTCATAGCCACAATGTTGCAGCATCATGTATGCAACACACAAACATTCAAACACATATGCCAAGCAATTCATCCTATATTAATGTGCAACAGACCACTAAGTTCAGCTCGGTGACTTCAGGCCATATTTCTGGTGTGGTCCTTCTTTGACTGCTAATTCACTACAGAGGAAATGTGACTAACAAAAACTGAGGAATAGATGGATCCCAACAATCTCTCTAGCAACAACACTGGAGCAACATTAGTTTAAAATGTTGTTGGATTACTGAAAACTATTTGGAGTCAAAATATGATTTTGTATCATCAGGGCATGTCAGGGACCAAGCAGTTAGGCATGAGGAGTCGCAAGGAGAGGAAGGGGTTTTTATTTTACCCACAAAATCATGACAACAAATAAAGATAAAGTTTCGGCCCTTAAAAGAGGTCAAACAAACAAACTTAAGCTCTAAACATAACAAACTCACAAATACAACTGACCTCCAATACAAGAAACAAAGGGGACTTATATACTGGGTGATCAGACCAGGTTTGACACCCAGGGGGAGACTAACAATAATATGTAAACTACAAATAACAAAAGAAAACAACTAAACACTTACTCCAAAAGAAATATAATCTTAATTAACATTAACTGAATAAATGTACTAAAGACAATACAAATCAAAACTCAAATTTCTTGAGGACAAATAAAGCTAACTCCCCCCCCCCCGACATAACAAGTAGTGGTAGAGTCCAATTTAGCCACCACCCCTATAAAGCTGCTGTCGTGCCAGATGCCACCCTTTTGTCCCAGCAGCCTGCATGCCTCACTCCAGGGTGTGGAATCCGCAACACTGGTAAGCTCAAAGAAAACAGTTATATTAGAAAACCAATCCAAAACTAATAAAGTATATATGTAAACCAAATCCAGTGTCCTGTATGTTATTTAAAACTAAATAAATGTTTACAACAAAATATATAATGTGTCTGAAAAGATATAGAAACCAATCTTAAGGAAAACAGCATGAACTAAGATAAATGTGAGTGTATGAGGTTACCGCCTTTAAGATGGCTATGTGGCCACGGCTGTGGCCATCACAGGGCACCTCAAGTAAAAGCCGTTCTGCAGGTTTTGTTTCCTTCATAAACATATTGTCTATTGGGGTGGGTTGAGTATTTAATCAGACAGCTGATGTGGCTCTTTAGTGTTTTTTTTTTTTTAGATTCTCAGTTTGTTTTTCTTTTTACATTAGTCATTGAAAATTTCTTGAGACAACATTAAATTGGCTTTCGCTTTGTCATTATTGAGGGTTTTGGGATGGCTCCAAAAGTGGACAATGCCCCTGTGACAACAAGGCTGGAGCCCTTTAGGGAAATGAAATGCTCTAGCTTTATTCATCCCAATACATGAGGGAAGTCTGGTCTCCATTACTGTTGAAATGTTAATGTCATATCAATTATAAATTACTTGCATTGTCACATAACAATCGTTGTGATTATATTGTGCTTTGAGACTATCCTCCCAAGAACAATGTCGGCATCAGTCGTTTCAGTGAGTGCCTCAAGATGAAATCCTGTAGGTGTACTTGTAGTACTTGTAGGTGTACGATCAGGTCAGTCCTAGAGGCCACACATCAATGCTTTCACAAACTTGATTCCACGTGAGTAGGCTGTGCATTTGACAACATGTAGGAGTAACAGGAAAAGGTCTGAATTTGAGAAACACTGTGATGAGCAATGATATTGGCACAAATATTTGTCTTTACATTTCCAAATTCATGCAATTGCTAAAATAAGCACTCTTAGTTGCATGGTACATTCGATCGGCTCCTATAAACAGACAGCTGGCCCTATGTCTGGCCCCTGTGTTTTTAATGGAACAGAACTGCCACTGTTTGTCTTCTCTTTGTCTTGTTCTTGACTGATCTGCTGTGTCTGATCTGAAGTTCACATCGTCTTGAAGCTCTCAAGGAACAGATTTAGCTTGATAGAGCTTATTACCAGCCTCTACTGTTTTATCAGATAGGCCTGCCTTTGGGCCACTTTCCTGAATGGCTAAATTGGAAGCACACAAATACCCACACACCAGGGTAGAAATTAATGAGTTCTCAGGGCAAAACTGTCGTTGAAGGTTAATAAGATGCGTGTGAAATTTAAAATTAGGAGCAAAAATGGCCCCAAATATCAGTGCAATATCAGGACAAAATGTACCCCCTCAAAGTGATCAATGATACTTCACCAATATACCATATAGTATACCTAAAATAGAAGTATGTTAAACTGAGTACTAAGCACTGTAACATGAACAGTCTATAGTGCGATGGAACGATAAATCCGAGCGTCAGTTGCTAGTAGTGTCTACAGAGCTCCGTGACAAGCTCCGTCTTATCAGCCGCAGTTGGTAGATGTGTCTGTATTTTGTTTTCACCAGAAAGTGAACTCCGCTCCCCGGCTTGAAAACGCTGTATTTTATGTTGACACCACATTGTGCTATTTCATTTTTGAGATAATTTTCCATTTAATATTGAAGTTAAAAAATAAGTGTTTTGGCATACCTGGCCGAGTGACACTATCCATGGTATTATGTATGAAAGGGGATTTAATTATTGCATGTTTTGTTTTGTTGCATTATTTTTATCACAAATCGCACCATAGATAGATAGATAGATAGATAGATAGATAGATAGATAGATAGATAGATGGTGAGTGGGTAGTAGTGGGCAGTCCAGGGGCTTCCATCTTGGTTATAGGGCTTCAATAGTGTTTCAATCTTCTCTGTCTGCCTGATGGGTGTGTACAACTAGCAGACATACACACATACCAATCTGTCCACTACTGTTTACGTTAGCATTTCACTGCGGCAGTTGACAGTTTCTTTTATAAGCACAATAGCTATGTGACAGCCTGTATTACAGTAGCTTCAGCATGATGGATGGATGGATGGATGGATAGATAGAAATAGGATACTACAGTATTTCTGTGTAAGAAAAAGGGTAGGAGAGGCAGCAGTGTCGTGACTTCAGCATTGATTTGGACATGCATGTAGCCTACTGCTATGTGTTGAAAAAAAAAAAAAAAAAAAAAGAAAAAGGGGAAAAAAAAAAAAAAAAAAAAAAAAAAAAAAAAAAAAAAAAAAAAAAAAAAAAAAGGGGTGTGTTGCTGCGGGGGGGACAAAAGGTAAAAATTTTGACATAAAAAAAAAAAGGGCAGCATCAGTCTGGAAAGCCTCATGCATTTTGTTATTATCTTAGTTCTTCCTCCTTTCACTCTCTTTCTCCCTCTGAACCATCATTTAGTATGGATGTTGAATGTTGTACTGCAAGTTGTTGTCGGTCAGTGTAACGCTTACCAGTTCAATTTTCTAAACACAAACGGACATTTGGAAAAACAGAAAAATGGGTTCCAATATCCACTTTTTCATTTTTTTCCCGCCTTGACAAGTAAAAAAATTGGATCTTTAAACTGTTTTTCCAATTTTCAGTTTTTCAGAAATTTAGAAAATTACAAAATTGCGTCTGGGCTCCAATTATTCAATAATGCAATGGTATTCTCTCCCTCGTTCCGCCTAGCTACATAGAGGGAGAGAATACCATTGCAGTATTGAATAATTGGAGCTCAGAGGCAATTTTGTAATTTTCTAAATTTCTGATCCTCTGAATAAAATATAGAAAATTGGAAAAACAGGTTAAAGATCCAATTTTTTTATTTGTCAAGGTGGAAAAAAAATTTAAAAGTGGATATTTGAACCCATTTTTCTGTTTTTCCAAATGTCCGTTTGTGCTTAGAAAATTGAACTGATAAGCGTTACACTGACCGTTTTCGTTAACTATCCTGTAAAAGCCCAAAAATTGAGCACAGCAAAATGCATAGATCTGTGTGTCTATTTGCAAAATATCTGGTTTAATTTGGTGATTTTGAATTGGACTTGGTGAATGATTGTAGCTGGCAGTCAAGCAGCTAACAGGCTAGCCAGTTGGGAACATGCCACAGTTATTTGACCTCTTGTTCATATTCTCTGTATCGTACACCATTTAATTTAATAAAGAGTTATTGAAGAGGTGGAAAAGAGGCTTAGAGAGCTTTCCAACTGTCATTTTACTAACTACCAGTTAGCAAGCTCATTAACTTGTTTGCTAACAGGTCATTAGGTTCTTACAGTTTATTCAAAAGACATATTGTACCATCAAATCCTGTTAACAATCCATTCCTCCTTTTGTGGAGTAGTTTACTCTGACATAAAAAGCTACAGTAGTATCTTGTAGTAGCTAGTAGCTTCAGCTCTAGTAGGACATAGACATTTAAAAGAGAGCAGAAGTTATATTTTCTAGGTAGTTTCTCTTTGAGATGAAACAATTTTGCAACAGAGTGACATAAGCATGCAGCTAAAAGAGACTTTGAATCTACAGTATAATATTCATAGAGATTTTACTGTTAAATCAAAGATGAAAAAGTAGCATACTCTATGAGAACTTGGTGGCATGTACTTAACACTCAAGCCAACTATTAAACAGCCGTACTGTTGCATTTGGACATGATGCTAAAGTTAGCTTTATTCACTGTTGACCCAATTGTATAACAGTATGGATTTCCCATCAAAAGATGTGAGGCAAACAACAAACTCCCAGCTTCTGGTTATAAGTCTGTCCAACTAAAGAATTAAAACAATGCCAGTCACATCAGCTCATTGTGGGGGAGAGAAGAAATATATGGGGGAGGGAGAGAGAGAGGAAGAAAGAGCAAGACAGAGAGAGAAATTGCATCATAAAACAGTAAGGCTGACAGTATACTCCAAACAAATCAAATTTGTAGTGTTCAAATCAAATACAGCACTGTGTGGAAATATCTGTGACTGACATCTGTTTTTTGGCACTTTGACAACTTTAATGGCACTCCTGCTGTATGGAGAAGAAAAAGTAAACCATAAACACAAGACTATAAGGACACACCCAGCTAAATTGGTGGCAAAGGTGATTTGAGAGGCTGTGAACTAGATTGCCAAGAGGAAAACATCAACCTCTTGTGGCCATGCAAATCATGACTTTTGTGTCCCTGAAGCCAAGGCAGAAATAGTGGGACATTAATATAACACCGTAAAGCCTCTTGGGAAATGCCCCTCATGCCGTTCAGACAATTTGAGCACTAATCAGAAAATGCTGGGTTGCTTTGGAAGGCCCTTGTAAGTTACCTATTTTTACACCATTAATTAGGAGGACTTTGACCAGTTCGACTGGCCAGTCTGTGTGCACTGTGGCTATCAAAGACAAATATTGTTTAGTTTTTTAGCTGAAAAGCAGCCTTTTTGGGGGTTGTGACCATAGCCTGTATTGGTTGTGACAGAACAACGCCTCTGCCACTTCTCGCTTGTTGTGGTAGTGAGCAGCTTGCGCATTAGCAAACATTTTGTACAGTAAACAAGCAAACTGCACTATCTCCCACAAACATGACCTTGTGCCACACGGCACTTTGTTTTTGTTTATGCGAAGCGATTTGCTCACGAAAATAAATGGGGGCAAACTCTACGTCGTGCCTCTTTCAGTGGGTCATTACCGTCACGCTTTGTGCTCATTAGCTTACATTTTATTGTAATGTGTGTTGTAGTATGTTTTTTCTCTCTCTCTCTCTTTATTTCTGCCCCTACTAAAAACACAAAAAAAGCATTTGCCCATTTGTTATATTACTAAAATGGGAATTTATTTTTAAAAAACAAAGCCAGAGCCCACAAGAGAAAAAAAAAATGGGCAAGAGAAAACATTAAACAAAACTTTACATTATTAATTTAGCTTAACTATATTTCATCCAGATTCCAGGGTTCAGGTGAAATATACTGTTGAAATGTAATCGGCCAGCAACACAGTCTGTATCCTGTCGCAAAAATCATCCATGTTTAATACAGCTGGGACTTGCTTTAGACAGGGTTGTGGCACTCAGTAACAAAGTTGAGGAGCCAACTTTCTCACAGCCTAGTGACATTTATTCTAAATACAGTTCTGCAATGCTATGGGAACATGCATGCATGCAAGAACATATTTTTGCTGAGGGGTGCTACACAGTATAAAGCTCCAGTCACACGTACGCAAATGCATCGCCTGACGAAGCAATATCGGCTACTTAGACACAGCAACAATTACCATCTCCTCCATCTTGGGTCACTTGGAGAACTACAGCCATGGTTCAACAAATTGCTTTGCTATTGGTTGAGGGTGCAATTTAGCCGGTCAAAGTTCACCAAAATTGAACTTAACGTGAGGCGAAGATGGAATTAATTAAATTTGCACATATAAAACTTTTTTTTTGACTGTCAGTGATTCATTATCAAATACATTCTGCATGCTTATGCCTAAATCAGTGGAACTCCATACCACATTTTCACTAGTACTTGGACCCAGGCAGATTCTTATACGAGTGCACAACACATACACACATTGGCATTGTTTTGAAATGGTAGCCATTGGAGAATGCTGTACCAAAGCAAATAGTTCCTTCTCAAACTCAAACAATAAATAAATGTTTAAGATTTCTTCTGTGGAAGTAGAGACTAAACTGAAGATAAGGATCAACCCTCCTCCCCTCCAACCAACTTCACAGGACTTCACTAATTGTCTATCTTAAATGAGTTTAGCTCAGACTTCATTTTAAGTTTTTCTCAGAACTCATTTTGAAACTGAATGCTTCACGCATTTCAAAAATAAATCAAGTAAATTCATTCCTTATCTCATTACTGAGATGTCTGCTTCTTTACCAGGATTTAAGAAATGGACACCGTTTTAAATTATATCAATAATTCTGCTCTTGCACAGGATGTAGACTGAACAAAAAACAAACTTGGATTTCACCTTGTGTAAATATCAATAGATCACACATTTAGGATGCAATGTGTAATCGAACTTACGATGAGAAATGTAAGTAGTGCTAGTTTAATGATAAACAGTTTATTAACTGCGGTCTGTCATAATCACACACACATTACCTGACACTACAAGTGTAATCTGAGCTTTAGTTGGTGTGTCTAAGTGCGTACATCTCTTTCCTACCTGTCACCATAGTGTTGCAGCTCAATGACTGACTGATTTTGTGCTCTGATTGGATCCCGGTTGCCAGGACGCGGGACATTAGCTCTATGATTGGTGGATAAACAGAAAAGATCTATTTTTTTTCCGTTTTTTTCTGACACATTAAAGTTAAAAGTCAGTGTAAGAAAAGCATGGTGGTAGTGATGTAAAGGTTATTTGCTCTTTTAGAGGACTTTTATGGACTTTTTTGATAAATCTAACAAAACATTTTTTAGGAGGAATGAAACTTTATTATTCACTTCATCCAGTGGCTTAACAGACGATTGGATCAGAGCTTCTACTACTAAGACCACTAGATGAGAAACCGTGCCTCTTCAGCAGTCTTAGTCATCAAAAGCAACTTAATGTCCAAATTCCAGCAGCATTTCACCACATCCTGGCATCTAGTGGCGTCTGAGAAACATAACATCACTCACAATACTCCTAATGACCCCATTCGTGAAAGAGATTAGTTGCAAATGAACTAATCACTCGCGAGTTGCACATTGCTACAGGGAGTGGGGGGAAAAATTGGGTGAATTAGTAAGCAGTTATGATGATTGAGAGCAACTGACAGTTAGTTATGCAGCGAGAGAGATTCAAAGTTGTGTTTACCCGACTGTTTTATGTCTTCTCCGCATGTCTTTCTGCTTCGATGAGAGAACTTTCCCCGGGCTTAATGAGTTTGGAGCCTTGGGCACTTCAGATTAATGTGATCTGGGTTGTGGAGGTAACTTTTAAAATGTATTCTGGTGCAGTGCAATCACCAGTTAGTCTCAAGTAACAGTGTGTGGTTTAATGTAGGAGCACATGGAAATGATAATGCATCTCTATTGCGTCAAGATTATGTCATATCTCGCAATTGCCATGGTGTTGCATTTCCTCATACTGAGGAGGTCATAAGGAGCAAGGTTACCTCCCCTTTCTCTGCTTTGCCAGCCCAGAGAATTTGGCCCACCCATGAGAAAGAGAGAGACATCATGGCTTTCAAACAAGCAAAGTGGCAGTTGGTCAATGCCACACCCCCACCCTCCACCTTGCCCCCCCCTCTCTCCTCCTCAATAGCTACAGACACAGAAATGGCACATCCTAAGGAAAGCTCATTGTGGGACTGGCTCTAGTGGCTGTAATTCTGCACCAAGGCTGAATTTCGGGAAAGAGACTTCAGATACAGTATTAGGGGACCACTAAGGTCTATATAAAAGCATCCAAAGAGCACCATGTCATGGGACCTTTAACTTTTCCTGCTACAGCTTTTCCCACCGTGGTCAGAAAGAACAGGGGACACACTTTGTAGTCTCCCTATGTTTTGTTTCATGCTCGCAGCTGCCTTTACAACTCTCAATTGTTCAATTGTTACACGAAGAGTAATATCTGCGTGTGTGAAATGATATAATTTGCTCATCGGAGTATGTTATATGTGCTTGAGAGATATGACATAAACCTGACGTCATACATCTGCATATGTGACGAGTTGGTAGTGAGAATATGTAGGTTACAGTATGAATTGTATGATATATGTTTGTTCAGGCTAACTCTGGCTGATTTTTTTTTTAATCAATGACCAATCGATATATGATCAATTGGATTGACAAATAAACCAATAACTTAAACTATGGACCTATTGAAACTGAAAAAACATTGACATTAGTTTTTGACATAACAATCTTGCCTCAAGGTCTATTTAGTAGCTATTGTAAAAGTTTCTATTACCACTTCATATTCAGCAGAGGATGGAGTTAGACTGTTGCCACAAATTTCCATTTTTAATTTCCAGTTTTTTGAACAGAATTCTTTATTTTTTTATTTTAACATCTACAATTCCACGACAAACTCAAAAACTCAACTCAAAAACTCAAACTCAAACTTTAAACTCAAAAAGATCATGTTAAATGATTGAAAGCTCCAGAACAGATTCAGTACTAAATGGACCTTTAGGCGAGACTGTTTGGTCAACTGTTGTGTCCAAGATCAAGAAAGACCTTTGCACCTTGATTGAAATTAATTCAGAGATAATATACCCTATCAAAATAAAACAATGCATTAGAAAGAATATTAGATTTATTAACACAGAGAGGAGTTTGTGGATGAATGAATCGTTCCAGGTCAAGGACTTTTCTTTCAGCAGTCAGATCTGGAGGCTTGTTGACAGCTTGGATAACACACACACACACTCACTCACTCACTCACTCTCTCTCTCTCTCTCTCTCTCTCTCTCTCTCTCTCTCTCTCTCTCTCTCTCTCTCTCTCTCTCTCTCTCTCTCTCTCTCTCTCTTTGTCACACTCTCCTGCTTTCATTCTGTTTCATTCACACACACATACACACAAAGCAGAGTGGTAGCAGTGTGGCTAGTACTATGAGACCATGTGTTGTGGTGTTAATCACACCTACTGTATGTCCATCACCACTTCAGCACAAGGCGCCCTTAGCATGTGTATACTCGCACACACAAAAAAATAAAGTACACACACATCCATGGAGAGAGACGAAATGTAGACAGCAATGGTCTGGAAATAGGTGGACAAAGGAAAGAATGAGGGGCGATGTTTCCTACTTTTTCAATCTGTAAAGCTACACATATGTATTAATTATCTCACAACTTTTGAAATGTTAAAATATGTTTTATGTTTTAAAGAAAATATGTAAAAATGTTTGCAAATATTATTCCAATTTTACCATCATTTTATAATCCAATAAATGGTTAATCCAACACTTATAATAAGAAGTTACTACTTTGAGCCTTTTGAGGAATAACAGCCGGTCTGAAAATCTGGGACTTCAAAAAGGTGTTAAAAGTGTCAACAATGTCAGCAAATGTGACATTATGGAGGAACTCAAAGCTGCATTTTTTTCGGGGCTGTAAAGAGTCAGGAGAATTTAAAATGTGAAGGCATTTTATTATCTGCTCTTAGTTTGTAATCCCCTGTGTCTTCTTGCTAATGACAACTGTTTTCGTCATCTCTGAGATGATTTTCGACGCACTTCTTTCGACATTTTGAAGTCCTGCAGAAATCTCAGAACATGTCACGTGACGAATCTGAACGAATCATGTTGTCAGAAATTGGCATCAGCCAATGAGATTGCGCATTTAGAGTTAAATCCCCCATTGTACATTCACGATTGGTTGCTGATAAAAAGGAAATGACCATATTTGGATCATGTTGATTTAGAACACCAACTTTTGTTGAATTAAGGAGAAATCTACAGACACAAATAGACTAAATGTGTATTTTGGACTTTTTCACACCACAAGTCCGAAAGAAGACATGTTATGAAAGGCAAATGGCCCAAAATCTCAAAATTGACCAGTGCATGGAAAACAACGTTCTGCCTGCCGTGTCTCCCCTTAAAGAGAGACAGAGTGCTGATAAACAGTTTTTAAATATGCGTTATGCATGATGGGCACCCCTACATATCACATGTTCTGATTGTGCGCATCTTCCAAAATTAAAGCTGCATAACAAGTTGCAATTAAGTACATGACCGGTGGGGTCAGTTCTATTTCGTATAGGCTTCGCCCTCTAAGCCACGCTATGGGTTTATCCCTTCGCGCATGCGCAGTCGTGAAGATTTTCTTTCCCGCCCTTGCGTGCCGCACGGGCTTCAACTACGTCCGCAAATACTGTATAAAAACAGGGCGGACCCGTTGCTCTGCTCCCACTTTTTCTTCAAGCAAGAGCAGTTATGAAGAAGGTAATGAAGACTACCAGCTCCAGCGGCGTCCGCCTCTGCCCCACCTGCCGGACCGGCTACATCTTCTCGCCGGACCTCCACCCCCGCTAGAGACCTGCCTCGGCGCCCCCCACGCCGGCAAGGCTCTCACCTCCAACGCCTCCTGCCCGTTCTGCGCCCACCTGCCTTCTAAAGAGCTTCAACGGCGGGCGGACGCTTTTCTGGCCTTTGAGGTCGACGGAGAGGGGGACGGCAGCTGGGCGGACCGACGCGACACCGTCGACGCCCTGGAACCGCTGGAAGAGGGCGTCTTCAGTGGGACGGGCACGAATCCCGATGACTTCGTCTCCGAACGACGGCGACTCTCTCACCGGGGTTTTCCTTCCTTCCCCCACTGGGAGAACTGGATCTGGAGACTGGGATCGACGCCTTTCCGCTACAGCTCTCCCAGTCCCCAGAACGGCCAGGGGCACCGCCTCAGCGGTCTTCCCCTTTGCCGCAGGTGGCTCCACCCTCCACCACCAAGGCTCTTTTATGGACCTGCCGGAGATCGCAAAGGGCGGCGGACCAGAGGGGCATAGCGTTTCCAGCCGGAGCCTCCAGCCCCTCTCGCGGCCTCCTGAGCGGTGACATCTATTCTCAGGAGCCGCCCGTCAAACGGGCCCCACTCTGGCCGCGCTTCACGGAGCTTCGGCCGTTCGTGGAGGAGGCTCTCTCTCAGCCAGGGGAAACTGAGGGCGCCAGTTCGCCGCTATGCCCCTTTCACCCGGGTTCATGGCGACACAGAGGCAGGGTTTTCCTTCGGTCCCCCTCTGGAGCAGAGCCTGGCGTCGATCCTGCTTTCGAAGGCTACCTTCTTCCGGCCACCGGAAGCCGACCCCCGTCCCCAGGACCAGGTTTGCGCCTCAAGTCACTGACCGGTCTCACCAGTGTGCAGCCCAGGGCTTTGGCGCGGCAAAACAACATACCTTGCTAGCCTCCGCCGTCTCCGCCATGGCCACCAACCCGGAGGCGCTTCCTCCGGAGCTAGCTACGGAGATCGGCAAGGCTATGACCGCCATCCTCACCCTCACCACGGCGACCACGGTGGCGTTGTCGAGGATCCAGGCGTGGCAGACTGTGGCCCAGCGAAATATCTGGCTCCACATGTCCCAGCTACCCACGGAGGTCAGGCGCGAGCTGCTGTACGGTCCCATAGCTCCCGATGGACTATTTGGACCTCGTTTACAGACAGCCACTTCCCACCTCCACCAGGCAGCCGAAGAAGCGGAGCGGCTACGGCAGCTGGGCTCCTGGAAGGCGGCGCCTCAACAACAGCGCCACCGCTCCACCAACCGCCATAAGAGGAAACGCCCCACAGCCTCTGCTGCGGCTGCGCCCTCCCAGGCTTCGACCTCCGCGCACGCCCCACCGCAGCGACAACCGCCCCCCGACCGGCAGGCTTCACGGGGTCGAAGGACCATGAAAGCGGCTCCCACCTGGTCTAACCCGCCCCCGGAGCCACCCACCAAGCAGCGGCGACGGTGGCAATGACGGGGCGCGGGGAACGTCTGTCCCTCCACGGTTGAAAACCGGAAACACAACGGCCCTTTTAAGGGCCACTCAAGTCTTTCTAAAGAGCAGTTTCCCCTCAACCTAGCAGCCCTTGTTCCCACTGAACATTATGCTGATAATATGACAGATGTTCCCCACACAAGCACAAACACACCAGGTCACCGCTGCTAGCGGGGCTGCACCGCTCTCTCACTATGCAGACAGCGGGAGCAACGCCATGCCGCTACACTTAGCGCCGCTCAGTTCTCCTCTTCCCCCTGGCTATGCCAGCGGGATGAGGACGACAATGACCCACCACCCTTTCGACAGGGCCCTACCATGGGCTGGGCGACACGTTCTACCCACGTCTCGCCCAGCGGCGGGACGGGCTCTGCGCTTCCTGCTAGCTATGTCTGTAAACAACACACAGACATGCGCGCGCCCGCTCTCAGAGCACAGCGCGGCATGGATCAGACTGACACGCATGGACTCGTGGATGTCAAAACTGATATCACGGGGCTACACACTCCAGTTCGCCTCCCCCCGCCTCGCTTTGCGGGCGTGTTGGAGACAACTGTGTTGGAGACAACTGTGTCGTCCCAGGCGGAATCAGACGCCATGACGTTAGAATTACGGGAACTGCTCTCAAAAGGAGCAATTTCCCGAGTTCCTCCGGGGGAGGAGAACGAGGGTTTTTACTCCCGATACTTTCTCACTCCAAAAAAGTCAGGCGGGTTTCGCCCCATCCTCGACTTGTCCCAGTTCAACCGGTGCGTCATGGTACGTCCATTCCACATGTTGACTACCAAACATGTGTTGGAATGCGTCGCCACCAAGAGTGGTTTACGTGGTCCGTGGATCTGAAAGACGCTTTACTTTCACATCACAAGTCATCCCCAGACACAGGAAATTCCTGCGTCTTCTTTTTCCAAGGGGCTCATTTTCAGTACAACCGACTGCCATTCGGTTACTCACTGGCCCCTCGCACTTTTCCAAGTGCATGGAGACGGCACTTCAGCCGGCGGAAAAAGGCGTCAGAGTCCTGTTTTATCTGGACGATTTGCTCATCCTGGCTCCCACTTTCGGAAACGGCGGCGCTACACCGTGTCAGTCCTGCAGCACCTGCAGACACTCGGTTTCGCCGTAAACTGGCAGAAAAGCGCATTGGTTCCCTCACAATCGATAGTTTATCTGGGCGTAGTGCTAAACTCGATTGTTATGAGGGCCAGGCTGTCAACGCCGAGGCAAGAAACGCTGCTTTCTCTCCTGTCGCGCACCACGCCCCGCGCAAAGGTGTCAGCGCTGTCTATCATGCGCCTTCTGGGCATGATGTCCGCGGGCTACATGGTAGTACCCCTGGGGCTCTCCTTGCCGTGGCAAGAGGACGCCCTGTCACAGCTGGATGGCGCGATAGCCCACCCGCCGGTGATAACCCAGCGACTGTGGGGCTGGCTGCTGAGCGGGAACGCTTGCAGAGGTTAGGCTTGCCACCTGCCGTGGTGCGCACCATTCAGAGCGCGAGCCCCTCTACAACAGCGTTGCGTTACGCCGCTGGTCCGCTTTCCAGCTGGTGCACAGAGAGGGAGTCAGACCCCATATTGTGCCCCTGCCCGTCGTACTGACTTATCTCCAAACTCTGGTAGATAACGACTTGGCCCCATCCGACGGTCAAAGCTTACGGCCCGGCCATTTCATCTTACGCCAGAGGCTATGGAGAGAGAACGGTTTTTTGCGCACCCCCTAGTTAAACGATTTTTGAAAGGGGTCCGACGGCAGAAACCCCCCGTGCGTTCTCTCACGCCCCAATGGGATCTGGCCCTGGTACTCCGAGCTCTGGGGAAGCCCCCTTTCGAGCCCCTGGCACAAGCCCCTCTCAGGTTGCTGTCTCTAAAAACGGCGCTCCTCCTTGCACTGACATCAGCCAAGCGAGTGAGCGACTTATGTGCGCTGTCAGTATCGCCATCCTGTCTCTCAATCAGAGGGGACGGGAGCGCAGCCACCCTACAGCCACCCTACACCCTTCCTTCACACCAAAAATTTTAACAAATTCCTTTCGGTCGAGGGTTTTTTCCTCCAGGGTTTTCCCCCGCCTCATAACAACGACGCGGAGGAGGCTTCCCACAGATTGTGCCCGTGCGTGCGCGTATCACAGTATGTTTTACGACGGTGGCCATAAGGCGGACACAGCAGCTGTTTGTTCACTACAGGGAACACTTCCCAAGGGCGGCCCTGTCGAAACAACGCCTGTCCCACTGGCTGTGCGAGGCTATCACCCAGGCCTATAACACGGAGGGGCGGTGCCCCCCCAGGGCATTCGGGCACACTCTACACGGGCTCTGTCTGCATCGACAGCCCTGTTCAGAGGCATATCAGTGGCTGAAATCTGTGCTGCGGCCTCTTGGGCATCTCCATGCCCTTTCATCCGCTTCTATTTGCGGGATGTGTCTGAGCCCTCCCTGACTCACTCGGTCCTCTCTTCTCACAACGACGATTGAGGCCCCGTCGTATGTATAATTGTATATATTATGTACATATGTATATGTTTTTGTCACTATTATACAATCACGACATGTGCCGCCTTATGTTTTCTTATGCCCCCTCCCCTCCCCCCCCCCACACTCTGGGTGTCTGGGAGGAACTCGGGCGTCCCATAATTATCAATCATGTATTTCCCTCATCAATCATGCACGCCTGCATTCTCGGCTTGGGCTTTCAGCCAGCTAACAGGTCGTTGCCATGGCGGCACATGAGAGATAAGTGACAGTAAGGGAAAATAGTTAGTCTATGTTCCACTTGTGGGATCTGTCGCAGGTGGCATTGACTACATCAGCTTCGCCCTAACCCATAGCGTGGCTTAGAGGGCGAAGCCTATACGAAATAGAACGATAGTTACGTTATTGTAACTCCAGATTCTATGAGTATAGGCGTAGCCCTCTAAGATTCGGGCCACCTGCTGCTATTGCATTAGCTGAAGAAAAAGCTGATGTTGGGAGCAGAGCCATGGGTCCGCCCTGTTTTTATACAGTATTTGCGGACGTAGTTGAAGCCCGTGCGGCACGCAAGGGCGGGAAAGAAAATCTTCACGACTGCACATGCGCGAAGGGATAAACCCATAGCGTGGCTTAGAGGGCTACGCCTATACTCATAGAATCTGGAGTTACAATAACGTAACTATCGTTTATCAGTATAGGAAAGGACAGCAGTAGATTCTGCCAGAAAGTTTTGAGTAGAGCTTGTCGCCTCTGCCGCTTTTTCTGCCATATGCTACTCTTAACATACACCCACTGGTTACTTCCTCTGTATGTTTGCCATGAAAAATCCATAAATGTATTATGAGACCTGGATACTGGATTCCCTTCATTTAAATGAAAATCAGCCAGCGCATAAGCCAAAACCTGGTCCTGGTTTGCTTCTGTGGTATGCTGCCCACTGCACATGTGTGTTAGTGTTTCACTACCTGGCCACAAAGCTTAGGGCAAAATTTGAAAAAATAAAACCTTGACCAATTAAAATTCGCAATTAAAAAAATTGTAATTTAGCTTGTTTGCAATTTACGGTTTTACAGACGTTTCTTTTGAGGCAGGTCTTTGGGATTTTTTTCATTGCATTACCACTGTTGGCCACTTGAACAAAAGCCTGGCTCAACCCTCCTACGCACTTCTGCTCAATTTTCCTTTCAATTTGACTCCACTCCTTTTTAAGCTTCGGTTGCTAACATTTCCCTATTATTATCTTGTAAAATTAAGGTGAACATGTTAGTACACAGCTGCTTATTTACAGTATCTGTCCAGCAGACGTATAGTACAACACATTCTCACTCCCATAGAGTAAAATACAGACGCTTGGTTAGGTGCCTTTGGCATTGTTATTGACGCTAAAAGTTTCCTTTAGCGGCATATCTAAATGCGCTTGGTCGGGACTATTGGCATCACTTTTGATGCAGGTTAAGGAAAAGGTCGTGGGTGGGCTTATAAAAAGGTACGTTTCCATGACATGCGGGTCAAGAATGGGACAGTTGGGTTCAGGAAAAGAAGAACGGGATAGTTGGGTTTTGGAAAAGAAGAACGGGATAGTTGGGTTTAGGAAAAGAAGAACGGGATAGTTGGGTTCAGGAAAAGAAGAACGGGATAGTTGGGTTCAGGAAAAGAAAAACAGGATAGTTGGGTTAAGGAAAAGAAGAACGGGATAGTTGGGTTTAGGAAAAGAAGAATGGGACAGTTGGGTTTAGGAAAATAAGAACGGGACAGTTGGGTTTAGGAAAAGAAGAAAGGGTCCCCGGTCTCCTGGGTGAAAGTCCTGTGTTGTTTGACCCATCAACCACCCCAACCAACTGCCCTATGCGGATTTTCGGCCTTTCCTACTGCTCGCTTTCTTTAAAATTGTAACCGTTTGTAAATACCCTAAACAATTATTCACTTAATCTATTTGTTAAACGTCAGAAAATTTCTATTTTTAACTAGTCTCAACTAACTATTGGGACCAAATGATTAATCAAATTAGTTGAAAACATAATTAAGATATTAATCGTTACTTGCAGCCCAGCTGGGGTCAGGCCAATGTCCAACAACTTAATGAGTAATCATTAAACATTCAGGCATTAAATATTAATAATAAATACATAAAGTGCAACAATTAAAGTTCCTTTCAGAGAAAAATCTGTCACTGTCTATTCACAAACCCACATAAAGCTGGAACATAAATACCTTTCATCTTAAAATAGTGCAGTTTTAATTTGAAATGAAGGTGTCATACAGGTACATCATAATGTTAAACTTGAATGTGATTGCCCACCTGCACCTAATAGAACTTAACCAAGGATGAGCTTTAAAAAAACAAATCTCAGCAAAAAATGACAAGTGTGTATTACTGTAGCTTCATTACTATTTCTCATTTCTGCTGTGTTGCAGGTCTCTGCTGGCCAGTTGGAATTTACATTGATTCTGTATGCAGAATCGTGTTTGTTTTATTGTCCAAGCAAGGCAATTATTAAAGCAGGAACAGTCTGTGATGTGTTTTCTGATTGGATGCTAAAAGATTACAGCCGTTATGAATAATACAATTAGATGGACTAATGTGTTGATTTTCTGGAATTGCAAATTGTGGGCAGTCCTGGGACTAAAACAGAGCAAAATGTGGCAAGTGGTGGACTGAAAGGAAGAATCAAATTCATGTTTAAAACATGTTGTCACTATAATATCCATAATAATCCATATGTGATTGCATGCTTCCTGGACTACTCTGCTGCTTTTTATTTTACAAAAGAGTGATCTGGTAACTGGCTGGCTGAGGCTCAAAAGTTAAACAGTGAAATAGATTTATATCTAGAATGAGGGTTTCCATTCCCCTTCTTCTCTCAAAAGCCAAAATCTGTTTGTCTGTGTTAACAATGTCACTTCAACTTCAAATATTTGGACTAGTTCAGGGGCACCTGATTTACCTCAGCAGACTGGAACAGCCGCCAACGCAGACGCATTACTGGTGAGATTCAAGTAAATCAAGCACTCTGGTTTCTGCTGTGTTTGCTGTAGGATCAAGCGGCAGGGAAGGAATGGGGCTTTCAGTCTTGATCAAGATATAAAATGTGTGTGCGCACGTCTCTGTGTGCATAAAGTATACTTTCAGTGTCACAAGGTTAAGACCAGCACTCACCACCTCCTGCATGTTTCCCACTGTTGTCATTCCTGTCACCCTCTGCTGTATGCTATTGAAAAGTAAATCCTAGTTCCGTGAAATAATCTTAAATAAATTGGCCTGTTTTGGTTATGGAGGACCTCTATAAAGCCAGCCTCCCCGTGCCCACAGTTGAAAAAGAGACCGCTGAACTAAATCAAAAATCCACATGCCTTCACTTCACATCATGTTTTGACTCAGAGACAAAATTTCACACCCAAACAATGCCAGGGCCTTTCATATACATTTACAGTAGCCTGAGCGCATAAAAGGCTTGTGATTGGTCACACAGTGAGTGAGTGCCACTGCTCCAGGACTTGACTGTACACCACCCAGTATCACTCCTTGTGGGTATGTTCACATGCATGTGTGTGTGTGTGTGTGTGTGTGTGTGTGTGTGTGTGTGTGTGTGTGTGTGTGTGTGTGTGTGTGTGTGTGTGTGTGTGTGTGTGTGTGTGTGTGTGTATCAATATATCGCTGAGCCAAAGCCCTTTACTACCCTCGAGTGGTCAAAATGCAGAAATGGCAGGGCTTACCTGAGAGGTACAGGAAGCTGTTTGCAATATGTAGCTGTGTTTCTGTCTACACTTATTTGTATTTGGGACTTACTCACTTCTGCCCCTCTGTGTGTTTGTACGTCACGCTTGCTTGCATGTCTCTGAGTGTTTGTCACAGTATGTGTGCGTGCATGCCTGTGTGTGTGTGTGTGCGTGCGTGTGTGTTTGTGTGCTTGTGTGTGTGTGTGTGTAAAGATGAGTGTGTGTGTGTGTGCACTGTGCATGCCCATGCCTCTTATTTAAACTAGAGATCAGCGGATAGAGAGGGAGCGTTAGAGCAAAATGAACAAATATACAAACACTGTGGTGCAGAGGTGGAAGAGGTGGTAGAGGTGGTAGAGGTGTGGAATGGGGGAATGAAGGGATGAGGCATAAATTGAAAAGCACTTACGTTTGGGGGCATTCATAAAAATAAATGCAAGGGGCTGTGTTTGTGGGGGGCATGTTACTTAAGATACCGGTAAGACAATGAAATATGATCCAGGAAGTCCAGTTTGAGTAACTGATTCACAAATGTGTAGGGTTCTCAGTAAACAGTAGAAATACAGCATTCACAATGTAAACTACCAGGATTGTGAGTTTGCATGTATTTGCTTGACCAATGCAGTTCCCTGCCAGAAGATGTTGTGTTGCATCAATAGTGACCTAATTCAAGAAGGGGCTGCAATTTTCCAGGCAGGGCTGTTGTTTGTTTGATCGTTGACTTAACATGAAGGCCAGGAATACCCAACACTTTGCTGATTTTTTTGGTGCACTAACAGCACTATTTGCGCATTCACATCAAACGCTACATCGTTCCTCGATACATCTTGAAGACGCGTAGATCTATAGACACTTTGCCTGTACACATCTTCTTTGCAAAGACTGCACTCTAGTAGTAAACTGCTACAGAATCCATGATTCTGCAGATCGATGCTAACTTTAAGCCCTGTCCCTGGGCAATTAGCATTGTACTTTGACTTTTTTGATTGGTTGCTGATAAAAAGGAAATGGCCATATTTGGATCATGTTGATTTAGAACGCCAACTTTTGTTGAATTTAGGAGAAATCTACAGACGCAAATAGACAAAGTGTAGTAAAATAAAGACCTAAATGTGTATTTTGGACTTTTTCACACCACAAGTCCGAAAGAAGACATGTTATGGAAAACAAATAGCCCAAAATCTCAAAATTGACCAGTGCATAAAAAACAATGTTTTTGCCTGCCGTGTCTCCCCTTAAAGAGAGACAGAGTGCTGATAAACAGTTTTTAAATATGCGTTATGCATGATGGGCACCCCTACATATCACATGTTCTGATTGTGCGCATCCTCCGAAATTAAAGCTGCGTGACAAGTTGCAATTAAGTGAGGTCAAAAGGAGCAAGGTTACCTCCCCTTTCTCTGCTTTGCCAGCCCAGAGAATTTGGCCCACCCATGAGAAAGAGAGAGACATCATGGCTTTCAAACGAGCAAAGTGGCAGTTGGTCAAAATCAAAATCAGCCAGCACATAAGCCAAAACCTGGTCCTGGTTTGCTTCAGTGGTATGCCGCCCACTGCACGTGTGTTAGTGTTTCACTACCTGGCCTTTACTGCTCAGTCCCACACAGCTTAGGGCAAAATTTGCGAAAATAAAACCTTGACAGATTAAAATTCACAATTAAAAAAATTGTAATTTAGCTTGTTTGCAGTTTACGGTTTTACAGACATTTCTTTTGAGGGAAGTCTTTGGGATTTTTTTATTGCATTACCACTGTTGGCCACTTGAACAAATGCCTGGCTCCGCCCACCTACATACTTCTGCTCAATTTTCATTTTGCTACAGTACTCCCGTCTGGGTTCGCGGTATAGTCTTGAAGTTTCTCGACCAAAGTTTTTGGCGGTCCAATCAGCGAACAGAGGGAGTGGCTGAAAATGATGACGTTGAGGACGTGCGCTAGAAAGATGTGAGCGAAGCCATTCGGTCCGTTGTGGCAACGCTGCCAAATATCCAGAAGTTAAAGCCCAAGCAAGAACAATTTTTCCTGAGTTTTGTTGGTGGCCATGATATTATGGCCCTCCTCCCCACGGGGTTTGGAAAAGTTAGATTTTCCAGCTCACTCTGTTAGTGGTGAAGTAGTTGGCTAAGACTATCGCTAGCGGTGCTAATGCTAATAGCCTTGACGGTCTCCCCTCTTGTTGCGCATGACATACGTCACGACCAAACGTTAGTGATTGGTTATGGCAGATCCAGAGTGGCTCTGGGCAGATCCAATAGTTTTAAACTTCAACAGAGTACCCGCCTTCAAGGAAGTTAACACTTGTCAATGGAGAGAGGCCAGACTCTCTGTACAAATGAAATGTACGAGAGTCTGGTAGGACCAGGCTACAGCTCTTGTAGATCCATTGCAAAATCAGATATTCTAAAGGAAGATTCACCTCTGATATGCCCCCTAATAGATATACTTTTTAGTTTAATGGCTAAAAAGAGTGCGCTGGCAGGTATGTAAATCATGTCCCAGCCACTTGTCTATGTCTAGGTGTCAGTAAATTTATCAAGAGCCTCAAGAAAGACTAAAACGTGCAGGGAAAGAGAAAAAGGGAGGATATGCCAAGGATGGCAGAAAAAAGATGAGAATTGGAAAAAGAGATTAGTTAACACTGGAGAGGGAGAGAATGAATAAAAGAGAGAGAGTGGGGCCGAACTGAGAAGAAAAGTGGAGAAAACTATGGGCAAAGTCAAAACTTAAAGGGCAAATGAACAGAAAGATAGAAAAAGTGGTGAAAGACATGAAGAAACAGAAGAGAGAAAGAAGAAGAGGATGTAAAGAGAAAAAAGTTAGGCAGAGGAAATAGAAGAGCGAGAAGGATGTGGGCCAAAAAAGAAAACAGAGACAGTGGATGAGATGGAAAACAGCATTATTGAGTGTGAGATAGAAAGAGCTGCCGAGAAAGGGAATAGAAAGAGGAAGAGAAAAATGGATGGATGGATGGATGGATGGATGGATTGGGAAAAGAGAGACAGAGGCAGCAGAGGTGGTGAACCGTTCATGTGGAACTCATCTCTCTCCATTGTTGACACTCTGTGACCTGTATCACACACACACACACACACACACACACACACTCAAACACACACAGAGAGCATTTGGTGAACAGGTTGGAAAATACACACAAATGTGCAGCCAAAAACTGTAGAGACAGAAAATAACTGCAACTACATTTAGTCCAACTGACAAATTTGATTTCTGTTAATCTGAAAACAAACCTGGTTCAGAGAACAGGGTTTAAATCAATTGCTCTCCAATATTAAAGGAGCAGCAGGATTTTTGGGGATCTCTTGTCTGAAATAATTCTATTGGTAGAATATCATATTCATGGGGCGACCTCCAGCTCACCTAGTGGAGTGTGTGTCCCATGTGGGCTGGGTCCTTGGCGGTGGCCCAGGTTTGGGTCTGACCCTCGGTCCTTTGCTGCATCGCCTTTCCCATCTTCAAGCTATCCTATCAATTAAAGGCCATAAAAGCCAAAAAGAATCTTTAAAAGAAATGAATGTAATGTTCATAACTATGTTTTCATTAGGGTATAATCATCTGAAATAGAGTGCGGATACCCGACCTGAGCCCAACGGGACCAACGGTACCCAACGGGACCCAATGGGACCCGCGGGCGGGCGCCGCCGGAGTAGAAGTAGAAAATGATGTTTGGATTTGGGTCGGGCTCGGTCACATCATAAGGTGGACAAGGCATTTGTTGTAAAATGGGGCTGCGACTCCTTAAGAGAGCTCTGTGTGTGTGTGTGTGTGTGTGTGTGTGTGTGTGTGTGTGTGTGTGTGTGTGTGTGTGTGTGTGTGTGTGTGTGTGTGTGTGTGTGTGTGTGTGTGTGTGTGTGTGTGTGTGTGTGTGTGTGGAAAGTGGGCAGAAGACAGATAGAGAAAGAGGAAGCAGACGTGTTATAGATGCGACCGGAGCAGTTGCTGGATTAAGTTTAAGTTTTGTACACAGTGTGTGCGGTGTCCAAAATAAACCCCAGACTGGAAAGCCAAGATCATTCATTTGCTCACCAGAAACGGGATTTTAACCCCGACGTTATTCATTTTATAATATCAAGTCTCCCCTGGTTTTCTGACCATGCACGGTTGGAAATGAAGCAATCAGGAAAGGTGAACACATTGAACATGTTAAATTAAACAGCTTATTAACGTGCGCAATTATAGCAACGTGTGCGTTTCCTGCGGTTCCTACAGTTGCTTAATAAAAGACACACACTGCTCCTTTAAAGGGGTGATTGAATGCAAAACCGATTTTACCCTGTCATAGTTGAATAACAACAGTTCGGTGGGTAAATAGGACATACATAGAAGCTCAAAATCCCATTGACACCCCTTTACTATGAAAATCTCATATTTTGAAACTCCCGCTGAAAACGGGCGAATCTCAACAAAGCTGGAAGCTTACGTAAGCATCTCAAGACCTGTACCTTTGTCATGCCCATGGGTGTATTAAGAGAATGGTCACGCCCCAACCTTTACATAGGCTACACAACTGACCTGAGATCAGGTAGTCTTCTGAATCTAGGTCGCGCAGATCTCTGCTATTCCATTACAAAATTCACTTCTGAAACTTTTTTATGCGAGAAATCAACTATGTAAAGCTAAAATATGGGCCGCTTTACGAAAATGGATAGCTAATTGCAAATTTTGTCTGACTGTGTGTCGTTCAGCGGCCGGTGCTGCCTGTGTTGTTGCCTCGCCGCCTGGCCTGCCTTCCTTCACAGACCCTGGCCTGCTGTGAGGTAGATAAGCTCAGTCACGGCTGGCAGCCCACAGCACTCCATACCCACGCAAAGTCACTGTTTTTTGGGCAAATAGATTACCAAACGCAGCTGCCCTGACAGAGCTCCAGGGCCTGCAACTCCCCTCTTCCTGCTAGCTAAATGTCCGGTGTATGTGAGTGAGAGCGCGGTCAGCGAGCTTGTTACGCCAGCATTCTCTTACCACAGGTTCCAGTTAATCTTTTAATGTGTGTAATTATAATGTGTTGAGTTATTTAAACAAACGATTGGGGAAATAAACTCTGCTTGTCCGTAAGTCTCATTGATAGAGCCTGCGGCTGGATGTAGCTCTATCAATGAGAGCTAGCTAGCCTCCTCTTAGAATTCCTCTGAAATTCACAAAGATTCATTAACTTGAAATCGGACACCGTTGTTAGCTTTATAAGACATTTAGGTAGATGTTATATAAGTGGCGTGACGAAATTCAAACTGTAAATATACTCGAATTACGCCGAAAATGAAGCTAACTATCCGTGTTTTGTAGCTACACATAGCTAGAATTGAAGGGACAGTCGCAGCTAACGAAACCCCTAATCTTCACAAATATTCATTAACTTGAAATCGGACACCGTTGTTAGCTTTATAAGACCTTTAGGTAGATGTTGTATAAGTGGCATGACGAAATTCAAACTGTAAATATACTTGAATTTAGACCAAAAATGAAGCTAACTATCCGTGATTTGTAGCTACACATAGCTAGGATTGAAAGGACAGTCGCAGCTAACGAAACCCCTAATCTTCACAAATATTCATTCATTTGAAATCGGACACCGTTGTTAGGTTTATAAGACCTTTAGTTAGATGTTGTAAAAGTGGTGTGACGAAATTCAAACTGTAAATATAGCTACTCTAGTTATGCCGGCAGCTGACAGCCAGCCTAGATTAACTGGAACCTGTGGCAAGAGATTGCTGGTGTAACAAGCTCGCTGACCGCGCTCTCACACACATACACCGGACATTTAGCTAGCAGGAAGAGGGGAGTTGCAGGCCCTGGAGCTCTGTCAGGGCAGCGTCGTTTGGTAGTCCATTAGCCCAAAAAACGGTGACTTTGCGCGGGTATGGAGTGCTGTGGGCTGCCGTGACTGAGCTCCATCTACCTCACAGCAGGCCGGGGTCTGTGAAGGAAGGCAGGCCAGGCGGCGAGGCAGCAACACAGGCAGCACCGGCCGCTGAACTCCGACACACAGTCTTACCAAATTTGCAATTGGCCATCAATTTTCGTAAAACGGCCCATATTTGAGCTTTATATAGTTGATTTCTCGCTTAGAAAAGTCTCAGAAGTGAATTTAATAACAGAATAGCCCGACAAACAATGTATAACTTTGCAGTGAGACCTGCTGTCGATTCTCCAATGTGTTTCTATGTAGTTTGCTCAAACCAATCAGCGCGCAGCTCATTCTAAATATTCATGAGCATACCAAATTTGGAAGAAAAGCTCTTGTTCCAAATAGAGGCATATTCACAGGGTAGTTAAGGGCCTAATAAAATAGCATTCGGGCAATTTTCAGCCCAACCAATGTTACATAGCCTACCCTATTATGAAACCTTAAGGAACAGCGTAAAATACCCTATATAATCATTCTATCACCCCTTTAAACACATTAAAAGTTTGTGTTGGCTTGATTTATTTTTGCAAACACTAGAGAAGAGTTGAAATGAGGAAACATTGCTTTCAACTATACGGATGCATCGCAATATCAAGTAATTACAACTATACTAAACATTAAGGGTGGTTCTACATCAAGCATTGATCTGTTTTTTCTATTGATCTGTTTACACTGGATAAATAATGCCCTTGATGATGTGTTTGTGATGCCTCAGTTTTACTGAGCTTGGTCGCAGTCCTTTTTTTAGCAGGATTCAAATGTGAATTTTCACATACACAATTTGTTGTCCCTGTGAAATATTCTCCTTGGAGCCAGATGTGTCATGACATTGTAGATAAAATATAGGGCCCAACAGTTACTCTGGGGAAATAATGCACTGAGAGTCTCAGTCTGAGACTCTTTGGAGAAAACACCATTAATATGTTAAGTTTAATAACAATGATAAAAAAAAAAAACAGTTGATGTGAGTTAATAGCCTTTGTGCAGGTAGGACATGGTCAATTTGTGCTGCAAAGCCATGTTTCAAACCTGATACTGATACTGTTTTCTGTGTCGACCTCATAAATGAACTCAAACAAACACTAAAACATCCAGAGACAAATCCAAGTTGTAGGCCTAAGTAGAGAAGCCACCCTTTATGCTTTTAAACCTGTGAATAACACTGTAATGTATGTTAAGGATTTCATTTTAAAAGTGCTTTTGCCAAGAAATCCAGGATATCTTTTGTAGACTGTCGATGCAATTTGTCTGTGTGTATTTTTCTTGTCTCTGATTTAGTTGCTGATGTAAAGCCTGTTTAAAACAGCATCTCAGTGGTGTTGAAGGCAGACTCTCACACACACACACACACACACACACACACATATATACACGCAAACACTCACACAGACAAGGCTTTAAAATGTGTAGCAGCACTTATACAGATTACCTCTTTCTCTTCACTATAAAGGCTCACACACACACACACAGTCTCTCTAACTTTCAATTACCTCTATCTATTCTTTATACAAGCCCATACACACACACACACACACACACACACAACACACACACACACACACACACACACACACATACAATCATTCAATTACACTAAACTTGTTATATCGATTTTTATTCACAGTAGCGTGCACATTTTGTTTTACCGTGTGTGTGTGTGTGTGTGTGTGTGTGTGTGCGTGCTGAAGTGGTTTGGAGTATGAATGGGTCAGGCAGATGGTGTGTGTCTTGCAATTCTATCTTTGTGAGTACATTTTTGGAGAGTGAGGACATTGTGTTCGGTCCTCAATTCTTCAAAGGTCTGTTTGAGGGTTAAGACTTGGTATTAGGCTTAAGGTTGGTCTAAAGTTAACCTTAGGTTTTAGGTGTATCATGTATTTGTGTTGGATAAATGTTAAGGTTAAGGTGGAATTTTGGGGGCCTAATGGTCTACAACACACCCAAAAAAATAGTGTGTGTGACAGCTCAGCCTCTGATCTCAGAACATACCAGGAAGATCTTTGTGTTGATTTCCTTCAGATCCCTGTCATTTTCTTCTTATCTCTCTATAACTGCATTAAGCCTCATTACAAGTGTGAAATTTCCAATCAAGTTTCAACATTTAAATACAGCCATGCCTCAGTTTGTTCCGTGCAGAACAAAAGTGCATGTGTTTACATTCACTCTCCTCTTTAACTTGGCAGTTTGGGGCTGCACTTTGTCCATGAGGATCTTTACAAGTAACATGTGTGTATGTGCATGCATGTGAGACTTTGAAGGAACAATGTATTTGAAAGCTATACAGAAAAACAAGAGAATGTTTGTTAACCTGATCTGTGTTTGTTCAACGCATATATGGGCCCTATTGACTCTATTTACACACACATAAACATGCACACACACACTACAAGGAGTAAATTAAACGCAAGAAAGCAATCATGAAGTGTTCCACACCCACATGTAACCACATCTACTGTACATGTATTAAGTAATTACAGCCATATACACACACACACACAAAGCACACACACAAAGCACAAAATACCCACATTAACATGCATCAGGCTTTATATTTTAGTCCACATACACAAACAAACAGCTTTTGTAACCATCTTTCCATCAGGCATTACTGTCGTGGAAAGGTGTTGTGGTAAAGCAGCCCATATTAACAGAAGCTGGTAAGTGTCCAATGTGTCTTGGAAGGCTATTACAACCAATGTGTGTGTGCGTGCGTGCGTGCATGTGTTCATACATGCATGCGTGCGTGTGGGTCACTGCTCTCAGATCAGGTCCTGCTCAGCACCGTTTTAATTTCCCCACTGAAATCACCAGCTGTACCTGCTCTGCACGAATGCACACACACACACACACACACACACACACACACACACACACACACACACTGTGTCCATTTGTAATGGGGCTTTTTGTGAGTCACATAACACAGGCTGTCTATTTCTCCATCCCAGCTGAAACGGGGGGAACATTTCTGCTGTGTGAGGAAAAAATAACCATAATAGATGGTTCTCTACTAAATCTATTTTCTCGATGCTATTAATTTTTTCCCTCTCACTGCTTAACTTTTATTTTGACTCTTCCTTCTGTATATTTAGTTTTTTCCACCACTGGAATAAAATGCATCATGGAAACAAAAAGCAAAAAGCCAATACCCCTTTGTTGCCATGAGAACGTTTCCTTGACAAACAATCAAACTAAGCAAAATAGACAGTTTTGGCAAAATGTCTGTGACATTTTTAACTAAAGAAAAGTTAATTTTACTTCTCATTGCAGCAAACAATAATATTTCGGCAAGTACTTTTTTCTCTTTTGTCTCAATTGTCCTCTATATTCATCCCATTTATTTTGGTTCGAGTGGATACATTATTAGAAACACCTTTTACTGTAGAGCTGTGATCTCAATAGGCAGCCACCTCACCTGTGGCAAAAAGTATTTTTCCAGTCTACCGTTTGGACTGTAATATTCGTTTGAAGTTTGATTTGTTTAAGAATGAACCTATCTCTATAGTAATGTGTGAACACTTCCATTTGAAGATAAATAAAAGATGCATTGATATTTGATTAAACTATTGAGTGTGTGTCCATCTTGAAGAGGGATCCCTCCCTTTCTTTTTTTGCTCTTCCTGGGGTTTTTCTTAGTGCTTTAGTTGAGTTTTTCCTTATCTGACACCAAAGGTCTCATAATAGAAGGCGTAATATTTGGGGTGGCAGGTAAAAGCAAGTCATTAATTAATCGCAGAGTTGGTGGTTTGATATCCGACTCCTTCTCTACACATGTTATAGTGTTCTTGAGCAAGACACTCAAATGCTTGTGAATGTAAAATGCAGTACATCCATATGTTGCACAGGTTATTACAGTCAAGTAACACCATTCAAAGCAATAAAAAAGAGCATCATGCTCCTGTATGAACAACATGAAATATGTTTAAAGGTGAAAATGCTTTAACTCTTGGGACTGCATTGCATCTAGAAACCTTAGGTAACAGGAACACTCACTGCTGGTGGGTAAAATTCCAATTGTTGTGAAGTTGAAGTAAAATCAAATATTAAGACAGGGTGAAAACATCGCGTCTGGATATCCTGTTGTATTATCGGACAAGGGAGGAGCTGTGACCTGATTAGAAACAGTGCATTAAACAACTGACAGTGAACGTGTACTGATTTCCAGAATAACTCAAGGTTGAAAACCACTTATTGTGGCCATCTTTTAAAAACTTCCACACATCTCGTCAAGAAGAAGTAGGGCAGAAAATCACAACAGCCACAAAGCAGGAAAAAAAACACCGCCTGGCTGCAATAGTTTGCTCACGTAATCCTTTCAGTGGCCCTCACAGATGTTGATAAGAGGGAGAAATTTGCTTGTTTGTTATGATAGGTGTTGAGTAAAGCCCGAAGGCAAGGTAGTCGGGCATTACACCTGGATCCAGCTTAAACACTGAAGTGTGTTTCTGCCTGATTCCTCATAAGCTTTGCCGTTATTACTTTATTTCCCAACAGATGGATCCAAAATGCAACAGGAGAGCTATGGGAGAGAGGGGGAGGTGGAGAGGAGATGGGGAATAGAGGCAGTGTTTGGTAAGGGATGGGAAATGAAAAGGAATAGAGACAAGAGTACATAGGATTAAAGAAAGCGGAGACAAAGTAGATTTGCCTGGAGGAAACAGAGGCAGGAAGGCGAGAAAAGGGCTCAGCTTTGTTTATAACACCCCCCAACTATTGATATAAAAGGGCTTCAGCTGCCCCAGGTATGATTTAGCATGCAGTGGGGAGTTGCAGTGTTACCTGAGGGTGTGCATGTGTGTTTGTGCTTATGTACAGATGACTTCAAGTTGAAAAAGTTTTTAAGACCATACAAGTATTTAGCCAAACACTGTGTGAGAGCATGACTTTCCCCTGAGGTCTGTTATCAGCATATGTTGGATGTTAGTATATATCTGTAATGTTGTGTGTATGTCTGTTTTTTAGTGGTGGATGCACTTGGATGTGTTTGATCCAAGAGGCAACATCCGGTGCTGAAAAATAAAGTCAAAGTGGAGTTTTTTTTTGTTTCAACCTTTATTTATTCAGGGAACGTTCACTGAGAGGAAGCGTCTCTTTTGCAGGAACACCCTGATCACATTCACACAGTTACACATTCATACCTGGAAGGTGCCCAGTACAACCACAGTCTGATGTGTTGAGCAGCTCCACTGGAGTGGAGGGCACCTCAGTAGTGGTAATGAGGGAGGGCCATAAGCAAGATATTTTCATATCTGGGTTCATATTCTTCCAAGGTGCCATAACTGCAGTTTATCTAATGTCCACTTGAGGCTGGCTCTAAAAGGGAGTCAATCCCCATAGACCCCCATGTTAAAATACCCAACTTTACAGCAGAATTAAATGTTTACAGACTGGTACAGTTTTGGTCTCTATAGCTAAGTTCCCACTTCATGACAATTGTGGGTGAAATGTATTTATAACTCACCTGTTTAAATTATTTTCAGGCTTCAAGTTCTGCATAATTAAAGGCATTCCGCCTTGAGTGGAGGCCTCTGCCTGATTTTACAGGAAAGAGAAAGAAGTTCACTTTAATAGTCTCCACACATAACTAGATTTTCAGACATTTTGTTTAAAGAACAAGCATAATGAGATATAAACACAGTGAATACATATCGAGACAGCAGACGAAATGCGCCCCTGTTCCCTCCCATGTCTGGATCTAATTCTGGGTACAGCTAGAAGGCCTCTGCCTGATGACCTGAGAGGCCTGATGGGGGTTGTGATCAGTGAGCAAGTCAGAGATATACTGAGGAGCTAAAACCCATTACATTTTTTTTTACCAATGAAGTGATATGAGTACCGGAGTAAAGTGTTCAAATGTTTCTGTCTTTGCCCCATGTTGCCCCTTCTTTTTAAATAAATAATATCCAACCAAGAAAGTAACCACCATCTTTAATAGAACATCTGAGGGGTCCCCCAGCAAACAGCAGCAGTTTTATTTATTTATTTAATTGATGCTGTCAGACCTGTACGATTTGTAATACTATTAATTGATAAGTTAAGAAGAGAGTCATCATTTAGGAATATGACAGATGGGAAACTGCTTACCTATTATATATTAGATAAGTAGCCAAGTGAGAATATGTCCTAATACAAGCAACTTCATTTGGAATAAAATCCGAGGAGTAGAATTTGCTTTATAAACACATTTATAATGCACCAATTAATGGGCTGTATTTCTAGAGGAACGTTTAATATTATTCCAAACACAGCAAATCCCAAGTCCTAATTGTTTGTAAAATAATGAGATCAACAATAATTTATACATTTTTTTGCTGGTACAGTTTAAGATTGGGTAAATAGTTCATGTATTAGATGAGAGGCTAATTCTATAGGACATTATCATATCTCTGGAAATTGGGATGCCAAAAGAGACTTTTGCTCTTTGACCATGCGACTACCCACATGGCACGAGTCTTGACAATACTCAAAAACAAAAAAAGAATATAACAAACATGAGATCAGTTTATAGCTTTGCTTAACTTACAGTTTTGGGTCAAGCATATAGGTACAGGGAAGTCATTTTAATTTACTGGAGCAAGTTAGAGTAGTGAAACTGCCCAGGTACAGACAGCAGCTAACCCTTCTGTAGTATCAAGCAATACTTTTGTTTTTTAGCTATCACAGTAGCCTGATCTCCCAGTGGAGAGGCAGGTATCAATAAAGTATCATATTAGGTATCATAAAACGTAAAGAACAGGAAAACCTGATATCAAAACCTGACCGGCTCTTTTATTTTTACCGTCAGCTTTTACTTTTGTTAATAAATCCATAGTAAGCTGAAGATGAGTAAACAGAAATAAAGGGTCAAATTCAGCTGCAATGCAACCTACTTTAAGTCTTACGGCAAAATGAAGCATCTGATTTAGCTTCTGAGAAGTATAAGAAATATGTACCGTCACAAAGTGCTTTCATTGACAATCAGAGCGAGAAGAGAGCTAAAATTTGTGTGTATGAGTTTTGAGTGTGTGTGTGTGTGTGTGTGTGTGTGTGTGTGTGTGTGTGTGTGTGTGTGTGTGTGTGTGTGTGTGTGTGTGTGTGTGTGTGTGTGTGTGTGTGTGTGTGTGTGTGTGTGTGTGGTCCTTCTGACAGACACGTCGCTCCATATATATATGGATATAAACCTCTCTCAGTATCATAGGATTGAGAGAGGGGATTGTGCAAACTAAGAAAATAAAAACAAAATATATGAAGCAAAAGATGGAGAGAAGAGTCCCCATACTGTTTTACATTATACTATACGGGGAATAGCTAGATGGACATGAATACATAGAATTACACTTTTAGATGTGGTCTTCAGATGTAGCACCTTTCAGCTGTTAATCATGTCTCAAATGGCTCTTTATGGTGTTGTTTATTTGTTGTGCTGTGAATATAATGTCTTTGTTGTTTGTTTTCTGTATAAGTTGATCTGGTGGCAAATGAGTTTCCCCACTGGGGATTGATAAAGTTTTCTAATCTAATCTAACAAGACTGAAGATCAATTCTGATGCATTTCAGATTATATTTTTCATCAAAATGAATACATATTCAGTATTTTTCTATCATAGATCCTTCTCTCTCTTAAAACTCCCTAAAAATCTTTATAAAGCAACCTATTAACAGCTCCAGTGTCAAAAAAAGAACAGACAATGTTCTGAGAAATCAGCAAGCAGAGCGTTGCTTTGTGTCACTTGTGTGAGCTGCGTGGCTAACAGTTCATGTCACTTCATGTTATTGCTTCCCAAAAGCAGTTTGGGTAATTATAAGGCTATATCAGTTCTGCTCCGTTCCACAAGTCAAACTAAAACTAATGAACGTCACCAGTGAATAACATTATTTCTGTTCTCTAGCTTTTTTTCTCTATATCTTCTGACAGAGAATCCCCATATTTATGGCTCTTTTTTTTGCTCTATTTCCTGTTTCTTTCATTTGGTAGGTTGTTCAGAAGCAGCATAAACAAAGCTTTGATCACCAAAGAAAAGTCAGGAGATACTGGGTTATACATCCTGCATGTGACACAAACTTAAAAAATGAGATTTAGCTACCTGTCTATCTGCTTCTCTCAATGCTTCTCCAGTCTCTATGATCACTTCTCTATTTGCCTGATTTATTGTTTGCCAGTCTGTATTTTTGTTTGCGTATTTGGATCTCTTTTACATGCCTGTCGCTTCATTACCTTGTGCAGCAGCAGACATCACAGGAGCCAGTGCTGACAGCAATGAAATCAAAGGGTCACCTCCCACGACAATTAAAGATTCAGCATTGTTGGCTTCTGAACTGTCGCACGACACGAGGATGAGGCAGCAGGCTGGGTGTGCAGAGAGCAAAGGAAGCAGACAGAGCAGCAGACAACCAGACAAATAAATGTAAAGAGAGACAAAGACAGAAATACATTTACACAACTGTCTGCCTCCTTTTACTTTAGCGTATTTTATGACTGCATGCCCTTTGTTTTCATCTTATGTCTCAGTTTCATACTGTAGATCAGATTGCAGCAAAAGGTTTATCATTTTAATGTAACCAAATTCATACTGTAATATTAATGTGATTATTTCCAAAAGGGGAATGTTATATGGTAATTATGACTTTGTTTGTTTGTTTGTTTTTTGAAAGCTCTGATGTATTCATCTTGATTGTCTTAAAGGAAGCAAAGATTTATGACAAAGTTTTATTTATTTTTATTTGATGTTGAAAGTTCATTCTTGAAATTGAAATGCAGTCATCAATGCCACACAGCTCCCAACAATACATATCCATTCAGTGTGCAAGTTACACTATTTATTAGTAACAATGGCAACCACAATATCAGAGTGACTGATGATGTAAGTGTTTGTAAGCTGCTGCCAAATAAATCTTTCCCTTTTATGTCATACATTAATACAGCAGAAATACTGTGCCATGTTGCGTTAACAAGTATGAACTTTGACACCTTGGTGTTTTTGGATTATTCAATTCAGAAGCCCTCTGATCTACTAAGTAGTCCTTCTTCAGCTACTTTATATGCAATTCACTTGTAATACTTTTGGTCTTTGACTAAAAATACAGTGTGGTTGGCATGATGAAGCAAATTAAAAAGTGAATAAATTTAAAAGTAATTTCAAAATAATGACTTCTGCTTATGACTTTTAAAAGCACTGCAATGCAACATTTGCACATTAATTAATCACAGGCAGTCTGTAACAAACAAGTGGACGCAACAGCAGCACAAATGGTAATCCTCATTACTGAGGGTAGGCTACACTGAATTAAAGGGGACATGCCAGCAAAATAAAATTGTTCTCATGCAGATGCTCATCTTTTCCAGCAACCATCACCACCTCGCTCAAAGCACTGGCTTTTGTCTGGCTTCCCACCTTTTAATCTCCCCACTTATCCCTCTGCTTTTTCTCTCTATCACTACTCACTCTGTTGTTTTAGCTGCGTGCTGAATGGAGCACAACGAAAACAATGGAAATCACCTACGGCAACAGAATAACTGAAATCCTAAAATACAGATGTGCAAGCATACTGCAAACATGCATGGCAGCACACTCAAAAATGTACAGTAGAGCACACAAGGAAAATCCAAACCATCAGAGATTACAAAGTAAGGACAAAAAAACTCACAACACAGGTTACATATGAATTTCATACAACCAACCTGCATACACCTATAAATATGCAGCTTTAATCCGGTTGCACAAAAAAAATAAGCCTGTCAATAGAAATGGGTTTCAAAAGCAATTTAAAAGAAGATGCTATTTTTGTAAAAACTTTGGATATTCATACATCAATTTACACAAGCATGCAGTCACAGTCATCGATTTGTGGTTCTTACATGTTCTGTTTGTTCTGTGTCTGAGTGACAGTCAGTTTGTCACCATGAGGATTGATGACTAATCAGCAAGACACTGGTTAATCAAACACACACATACACAAACTCATACGCAGACTAAACTTGTCAGTGATTGCATTTGAATAGCTGCCCATGCTTCCACTGATTAGCATTGTGGCACAAATAACTGTTGGATTCCTTGTTTCTCAAATCACCATCAGTCTCTACTATTTTGTCTACCAATCATGTATGTAGCATCTATCTATCTTGATGTAACCTCTGTTTCCAACATGTCTGCAAAAGGTCCAAAACAGTGTTTCTTTTTAAGTGAAAAAATGTCTCTTGTATCTGCTTTGCAGTTAGTCTTCTTACAATTTCCATGTGTAACACAAAAAATCCAGTACTTTTTGTTGTAGTTGTTTCCGGTTTCTCTCTGTGTGAAGTACATTTAAAGTGATTCATAACCCCAAGATCACCACAAATCACTGACTTTTTGTTCTTTTTATGAGCTACAGAGAAGCTGTTTTTGGAGACTCCAGGTTTCTACGGGGCACAAGTTACAACTGTGTGGCACATTTTGGTTGTTTGGCATGTCAAGACATTATCATGCTGATTGACAATAATGTAATAAAGCTGTTATCATTCCTGAGAGACAAACAGAGCAAAGAGAAAGAGACAGACAGAGAGAAGAGGAAGGGAAAGGAAGGGAATTCATCCCCCATTAAGATGCAAACTGCTCCTTCTCCTTTGGGAGTGCAAACAAGTGGGAGAGGCGAAGAGAGGAGGAGGAGGACAACAAATAAATGAGGAGAGGAGAAAATGAATTGAGAGGACAGGAGATGATGGGCTTGTTGCCTTGATCAAAGTGTGAATATTCACAGCACTCTCCTCTCCAAGATTAAATACTAATTACTCTCAACAGCTGCTCAATGAGCTCGCTAAGACTCATTATCACAATGTACTACATGTGTACCACTTAAGAAACACAGAGCTTCATTGCTAAACAAGATGTCCACCAAGAGGAAATAAAAGCACCTTCTTGGGTACAATGATTTCTGCAGGAAAGTTAAAAACTTTATTATTGACCATTTCTTACAACCTTCAGGAGAAAGACAGGCCTGTTGTGTTAATTAAACAATACATGTTTTAGCTGTCACAGCTCCAGTGATTATTTAGCAGTTATTGAATGTGATACAGATCTGGCTTAAATTGTTCCTTGTTCATGTGACTGACATAAAATGTCATAAAAAATGTGATGACCTCGGAGTGAAAACTGTATGAGCTACCAAACAATTACATTTTCTTAATATTAACGTGTATGTTCTTATTTTATTTCTCATCAGAGCTGAATCAGTATTTTAGTGAAAAGGATTTCTTTAATTTGTGAATACATAAAGTACATTAACTTCCATGCGACTCACATTTGCATGAATGAAAAAGTCCTGCACATAACCCTCAGTAAAACCACCATGTCATTTTTAGTGCGTCAGTCTTTGTGCTAAGCTAAGCTAACCGCCCACTTGCTGTAGTTTGATACAGTAGCCTATTTAACATGACAGTGGTGTTCACCTTCTAATCTAACTCACAGAATTTAAACAAATAAGCATATTTCCCAAAATGGCAAACTGTTGCTGTAAAGCTACTGTGTGTAATATTTGACAATTCTGAGTTTGGTGCCCCCAGGTAGTTAA